>NC_057801.1:40429277-40453616 GCF_018294505.1 Triticum aestivum | reverse complement strand
CACATGTCCCATTCTGAGTGCCCTTCTTCATCACCTCCGTCGTGGGGGGATAGTGGAGCTTCACATAACGCCAATATGGATAGAGAGCCGCTAGCTCTCACTTCAACCACATATTCATTTTGTCTTTTGCACAACGCGCAAAACTCAAATGTTTGCATGTAACTTGAAGGTGCACCTTTGACGGCGTGATCCCAATTTAATACTACTATTTTAAATATTTGTCTTTTCAAGCATGGATTACAATATAGACGGATAACATACACACATGTTACACAACACATACTTAGTCGGTGATATATATTCACACACTCTCCTTATATATCCTATGAAATGTGTATATCTCATCAATGGTATTGAATAAATCTAGAGTAAGGAAATATGGCCACGGGAATTTAAATAAATATCTTATAATATTTTATGATAGGTTATTTTTTCTTATCAAACCAAGGAAATAACTGGTTCATATGCCACCCAGTGAGTCGTGCACGTGCATCCAACCAAATGTGTTCTGAGTCATTTGGTTCTTTCAGTTCTTTCCTTTCCTCTTATATATATACACTACCCCATCTTCACGTAGCAACTGAGTCTCATATCATTTATCCATATTTTATAATTGGTAACAAAAATATCTTTATTTTATATATATGTCAATGCAGATGAAAAATCCACATCAGTGTGGGGGAGAAATGATCAGACTACTAAATGCACGCAGACAACACACAAGAATAAGAGACATAGGGGAAAAACAAGCACCTGATTCCTTATAGTGCCTACGCCGATAAAAGGGTCATGATAACCTTGTCAGTTCTTTGTGACATCCAAGCATTATTTAGACCAATTACTACATGTGTGTCTTGTACGTCCTAAGTGTTACCAAGATGCAGGCCAAAAAGTTTTGCCAACTGGAAAATTTGGGTTTGTCACCGGCGGTACAACAGAGCAAGGTCGATACCTAATCCAGAATATTAGGAACCCAAGTAGCTACTTGCTCAAACGCAAAATTGTTTTTGATGAGGTTTTTACATGGTCTCAAATTTCCGCACTGCTCGGGCTTACCGATTGCGCGTGTTGAAAATTTGTTGTCGGTTGACTGCAATGCAGAGTGTCTGTTTTAACCATATATGGTCATATTGCTCATCTATGATTTGTGCTACATCCAGATTGATTAACTTGTGTAAACGTATGGAGCTAAGAGAGGATTATCCCTTTTTCAATTTGCTCATATGAAAGTACAGTAATCGCGGTCATCTAAATGCGAATTCCATCCTAGCGATTGCTAACATAAGTAACCGCTTGTATACATTCCATCTAAAATATGCAGACCATAAGGTGAACACAATCTTTTTCTTATGAAAATAAATTTTAGTCGTTGCAAAGGGGCTATGACGTGTGTTGACGTATAATGTGCTGCCTAGTCTCTTGCATGTTTCCTAATACAATCACGTTACTCAACATCCCCCCGCAGTCACAACGGTAGCGACGCAGACGGCGAGACTGGAGAAGAATCCGAAGGCAAGCCGACGGACACCCCCCATAGTCGTAACGGTCGACGCATCATGGAGTCGTGGCTGGAGTGGAAATCAACGAGGTTGCTCAAGCAGGCGGTAGCCCTTTGTGCCGGTTGTCGATGTAGCCAAGTGCGTGGGTGGTCGAGCCGTGGTCGAGGTAGCCGTGTGAAGAATGTCGTGGTGGATGTCGAGTCGGGGTGGCTGGTGTCGAGGAAGTCATCGTGGAACCGTGGGCGCAAGAGGGCGCCGAGTTAGCATGGGAGCAGTGGTGTCGAAGTAGGGGTGCGCCGGGAAGAAAATGTTGTTGACGACGCATCGCGGCGGGTTTGCCAGGCCCGGGGACACATCATGGACGAAGGCACGCACCGGTGTTGCCAGCACCAGGCATGCGTAGACGAACGAAGACGAGTTGACGAAGCGCCGACCAGGCTTGCCAGACCCGGGGACACGTCGTGGATGAAGGCACGCATCAGTGTTGCCAGCACCGGGCATGCGTAGACGAGGGACCTGCACGAGCTGTACGCCATGTCGGAGAAGTCGGAGGGGCCAGTAGAGAAGAACTCGACGATGATTGCGGCGTCCATCGGCGCGGGGCCGATGTCACCAACAGTGGTCTGAGTAGACGAAGTGGTCGGGGTAGAGGACGACGACGCTGGCGACGGGCTGGTGCTTGACGAAGATGAAGGGAGGTGGACGGGCGGCAGGCGGCTACGGGGGTAGCAGCGGCTGCGGCCGAAGAAGAGCAGCGGCGGCGGCGGTGCTCGAAGTAGGCGAAGAACCCTGACAGCATGACGAAGACCCGCGCGGACGGTGGCGTTCCCGCGCCAAGGGAGACGGCGCGGCGCATACCACGGGAGGTCGACACACGGTGACGGCGGAGTGGACCACGGGCCACGGCGTTACGGCCCGAAGGGGCGATGCAGCGGCGACAGGTGGGTCGGGGCGACGGCGGGTACTGCGGGCCGCGATCTTGCGGTCCGAAGGGGCGACACAACTGTGGTTCGCGAGTCGGTGCAACCGCGGGGACAGCCTCGAGGCGGCGGCGGGGACCGCGTATCGTGGCACTATGGCCCGAAGGGGCAACACAGTAGCAACGCACGAGTCGATGCAGCCGCGAAGAGAACCACGGGGCGGCGGCGCTGCGGCCCGACGGGGCGACGCTGCGGCAGCCCGATGCTCGATCGGTGGAGAGGCGCGGTAATCTGGACGATCTTCACGGGACCTGCGGAGGCGCGCGTCACCAACGGGCCAGGTCGGTTGCACGGCGTAGAGGAGGCGGATCGCGGCGGCGAGCGGGTGATCTAGCCAATCGCGCGCGAGGTCGAGGACACCGCTCGGTGGAGGAGTGGTGGCGGCGGAGTCCAGGATGAGGCCGGCGACGATGGACGGCGTAGGACGTCGTGCGGACGAGCTTGTCAGCACCGGCACCCGGGCAGCGAGGCCCAAGCGACCAACGGAGCACCGGCACGCGAGTTGAGGCAGCCGATGAGCCTGACGCAGCCGTCCTGACGCAGCCGAGGACGAGGCCGGAGAGGTAGACCACCGGGCCGCCGTGCAGACGCGGCGGAGGCGGATGATGTGGATCGATGGGCGAGCCGGCGCGTAAGCGACGGTTATGATTGGTCGTCGCATGGCGCGAGGCCGCCGGGTCGGGGCGATGCAGGTGTCCCGGTCGGAGCAGGGCGGTAACGGTCGGCGCAGGCGACAGGCAGACCGATGCGCGGACGGCGGCTGGCCCTGACGGGCCACCTCGGTGCGCGTGGCCGCCGGGTCGGAGGAGAGGCTGGCTGGTCGCGCCGGGGTCAGAGTAGAGGCGTTGAGGGTCGACGGCGGCGGTCGGCGACGCAAACCGATCAAGAATAGATCGGAAAACCAAAAAGAAACGATGCGATCAAGATGACCGATGGGAGAGAGAAAACCCTGAAGCAAGGCTCGGGTTAAAGACTCTTTAGGGCAGCCGGTCAACACGACCGGCGGACGAACCCTAGGTACGGGCGGCGCGGCCCTCGGCGGCGGTCATGGAGGCCGACCGCCCCAGGGGCGGCGCGCAGGTGCGAAGAGGCGGCGGCTAGGGTTTAGGATCGACTTGCGATACCATGTAGAAGTGCATGCTCTAGCCAATGCAACCGAAAGACTGATCTGATGGAAGAGACTATGCAACACATTATACGTTAACCTCGGGGGGGGCGGGGGCGCCGAGGGGGCCGCGGGCGCCGGGTGGGCCACGGGAGCCTAGGATGCTGAGGGGGCTGCGGGCGTCAGGGGCACCGAGGGGGGCGCGGGCGCCAACGTCGGGGGCGCCAGCGCCGCGACTGTAGGAGGTGCCGCATGCGGGGGACGCGCCACAAAGCCAGGGGCGGGCCAAGAGAGGCGCGCGAGAGCCCTGGGAGAGGCGTCGAGGAGCCCGCGTCACTGGTGGCGGGAGGAAGAGCCGGGGGTACCTGGTGAAATGGAAACACATGCTCATCAAAGTAAATGTGCGGGGAAGTGAACACATGGTGGGAGACGGGATCGTAGCAACTTTATCCCTTGGAGTTGGAGGGGTAGCCGATGAAGATGCAAGCGACAGAACGAGGTGCGAGTTTATGAGGAGTGGAGTCGGCAATGCTAGGATAGCAAAGGCACCCGAAAATACGCAAGCCATCATAAGATGGGGGCGTACCGAAGAGAAGATGGTGAGGTGCATAGTTCTACTGTGGGCGGCAAGGGCGAAGGTTAAGGAGAAGAGAAGCAGTGGCGAGGCGTCCGGCTAGAAACGAGGCGGCACATTAGCATGGAACAGGAGCGTGCAAACGCTGTGGTTTAGAGTGCGAAGGACGCGTTCGGCTCGACCATTCTACTGGGAAGTATACGGGCATGTGAGACGAAAAATTGTTCCGTGGTGCGACAGAAAAGTGAGGAAAGCAAGGTTGTCGAACTCTTTCCCATTGTCAGTCTGAAGAGAAAGGATGGGACGCCCAAACTGCGTGCTGACATAGGAGTAAAAAGGCGTCAAAGTGGAGAGTGCATCCGACTTTCTGCGCAAAGGAAAAGTCCACACATAATGAGAATAATCATCAAGGATAACCAGATAATATAAATAGCCCGAATTACTAGGAACCGGAGAGGTCCACACATCGCTATGAATCAACTGAAAAGGAAAAGAAGCTATGGTGGTGGAGTTATTAAATGGGAGGCGAACATGTTTGCCGACACGACATGCATGACAGGTGTGATCCTCTATCTTATGACAACTGAAACTGAAACTCCTAACAATTTGACGAAGTGTGTCAGGGTTGGGATGACCCAAACGAGCGTGCCAGAGATCGACGCCGACAGAGAGAGCAACCCGTGTGGTGGTGGAGGTGGACGGCGAGTGCACTGGATAGAGCTCGTCGAGGTTGTCACATCGGTGCAGTACCATCCTGGTTCGAGCGTCCTTGACACAAAACCCAAGCTTGTCAAATTCAACAGTAACAGAATTTTCACGAGTTAAACGACGAACGTAATTAAGGTTCTTAATAAGATGAGGTGACACAAGTATGTTAGACAAATTAATAGGCATGGAATTAGAACGAAAAGAAGTGTGTCTGACATGTGTGATAGGAATTGTGGAACAGTCGCCGACAATGATGCGGCGATCGGTGGTGACAGGAGTGAAGGAGGCAAGATTACCAGGATGAGCAAACATGTGAGCCGTAGCCCTGGTGTCCATGTACCAATCATCACCTCCGATGTAGTTGTTCAGCGTAGGAGCGACATGCAGTGCAGGAAGGAGCACCGAGTCCCAGGGCACCGGCGAGGGGGACGGAGATGCCATGGGGAGGCCGAAGCCACTGCTCGGCAGCGGCGGCGGGTACTCTCCAGATGGTATAGGGAGCAGCCCTGGCTGCGACTGCGGTGCCGGGTAGGTCGGATGGCCCGCCGGAAAAACCTGTTGGCCTGCTGACGACCCCCACCAGTGTGCGGGAGCCCCATACATGTTAACGTACAAGATCTTAACATAAGTTAGTTAGCATAGGTCATGTATATCTTGTTCAAACAACCAGCGTATATCTCCACCGGTTGTTGTACTTATCTTGTATTTGAAATCTTGGCAATCAAGTCATTGCCCATATAAATACATGACGTGCCCTTCGGGGTATAGTACGGAAAACAATCCTCTTTAACTTGGTATACAGAGCACCAAGATCCCATCTTCCACCATGGCTGGCACCACCCCCAGCCTCCTCTCCAACACCGCCGGCGCTCTCATCATCCAGCCCATCGGCACCCTTGCCACCAGTTCAAGCTCCTCTGCCGCACCCACGATCACCTCAATCGGAAACCTCATCACCCTACGTCTCACGAGGGACAACGTCCTTCTGTCGAAGACCCAGGCTGTCACTGCCCTCGCCTCGAACGGCTTGTCTGGATATGTCTCCGGCTCCGAAACGGCGCCGCCACACACCATCACAAAAGGCACCGGCGATGCGGCCAAGGAGGTGGCCAATCCGGCGTTCCTTCGGTGGTACCAGCAGAATCAGCAGGTGATGATCGCCCTCCTCGGCTCCATGACCGAGGATATCCTTGGGCAGATGATGCAGCTCCGCATGTCTGAACAGGTCTGGACCCACTTAATGACATGTTTGCCTCACAAAATCGTGCCCGCGTCATGTAGTTGCGCTACCAGCTCTCCAACCTGAAGAAGAAGGAACTCACTGCCTCTGAGTACTACCGCAAGATGCGGGGCTTTGCTGATGCCATGGCGTCCATCGGCAAACCTCTCACCGACGAGGAGGTACTTGGCTACATACTCGCCGGACTAGGTCCCGAGTTTGAGCCGTTGGTCGCGTCGGTCACGGCGCGCGATGATCCCATCAGCCTCAGCAGCTTCTACGCGTTCCTCCTCAGTGTCGAACTCCGCCTTGAGCAGCAGGCCTCCGTCGGCGCGATCCACCCTTCGGCGAACGTCGCCGCTCGCAACTCTGATGGCCGCGGTGCTGGCCGCGGCAACTAGGGTGGCAACCCGGGTGGCCATCAGGGTGGACAAGGCGGCAGCAACAGCGGCAATCGTGGTCGCGGCGGACGCGGCCGCGGCAACGGCCGCAACAACCTCAAGTGTCAAGTCTGCGGCAAGTTTGGCCATGACGCGATGTACTGCCGCAACCGCTTCAACCATGTGTTCCATCCTGAAGATCAGCGCGAGTGCTCTACCAACACCGCCAACACGGGCTCCTACTCCGTCGACACAGATTGGTACGTCGACACAGGGGCGACCGATCACCTGACGAACGACCTTGATCATCTCGCCATCCACGAGCGCTACAACGGCAAGGACAAGGTGCACGTCGCGAATGGAGCAGGTTTGTCTATCTCACATGTTGGTCATTCATCTATACCTGGCTCATCTAAACCACTTCACCTCCGCAATATTCTGCATGTTCCTGATGTTGACAAAAATCTGCTCTCTGTTAATCGATTAGCCTCTGACAATGATGCCTTTGCTGAATTTCATCCTCGTGTTTTTTATCTTAAGGACCGAGCAACGAGGACGGTTCTTCTTTGCGGTAGATGCCGCAATGGTCTTTACCCGGTGCCAAGCCTTCAGTCTTCGTTCCTTTCGTCAAATAATCGTCGAGCTTTTGCCGGTGTCAAGCTCTCCCCGGACCTTTGGCATCACAGATTAGGTCATCCAGCAAAGAATGTCGTTGATTTAGTGCTTAGATCAAATAAATTCGCTTGTGCACCATCTCTGGAGTCTAGTGTGTGTGATTCTTGCCAACGAGCAAAGATACATCAGTTACCTTTTTATAATTCCAATCATATTACTTATGCGCCTCTTGAACTTCTTCACACGGATGTTTGGGGTCCGGCCATCACATCTGTTGGTGGTTTTAAGTATTATGTTAGCTTTCTGGATGATTTCAGCCGTTTTACATGGATTTACCTTTTAAAACGCAAATCTGATGTGGAACAAGTTTTCTACAATTTTCAGAAACATGTCGAACGCATGCTTGATACTAAGATCAAGAATGTTCAATCCGACTGGGGCGGTGAGTATCACCGTCTCAATCGCTACTTTGTTCGAGAAGGCATCACACACCGCGTCACTTGCCCACATACGTCACAACAAAACGGCATCGCCGAACGAAAACATCGTCATATAGTTGAAACAGGCATCGCCCTTCTTGCTCATTCATCACTTCCACTTCGTTTTTGGGATGAAGCCTTCCTCGCTGCATGCTACCTCATTAATCGTATGCCCACACGTGTGCTAAAAAATTCCACACCTATTTCTTGCCTTTTGAATGAAAAACCAGACTCAACTTCCCTTCGTGCTTTCGGATGTGCTTGCTGGCCGAATCTTCGGCCCTACAACAAGTGGAAACTCGAATTTCGCTCTCGTCAATGTGTTTTTCTCGGGTACAGTTCCATGCATAAAGGGTATAAGTGTCTAGATCGGACTAGTGGTCACATCTACATCTCACGGGATGTTGTTTTTGATGAACATGTGTTTCCTTTTGCCACTTCTCCACCACCATCACAACCAACCGAGCTCCTTCTTCCTACACCTCCTTCCATCTTTCCGGTTACCCAGCCAGCTATAGTGGATGATCGCATGCGACGATATGATATTTCCTTGCTCACTGACCCGTCGTGCAGCTCTCCTTTGCCTGCGGGTACTGCTCCAACGTCGCCTTCTGGATCGACGATGCCCTCTGACTTGACGCCGCCCTCTGGCTCGACGTCTCCCTGCATGCGCCATGCAGATGGGCCTGCACCGTCGACACCCCGCTCTGGGCCTCGGGTGCCTAGCCCCGACCCACGATCGCCTAACGCGGCTTCCCCTATGGAGCCTGCTTCACCGGCCTTAGCGACTCCTTCGTCATCCACGTCCCATGAGCCGGCCTCTGCAGCGCCGGCTTGTCCTTCTGTTGCTGCGCCGCCATTGATTGCGCCACATCCAATGACAACACGGCTCCGCAACAACATCGTCCAGCCGTTGGTCCCATCCAACGGTACCGTGCGCTATGACTCTCGCCGCCGCGCCTTCCATGCCCCCCCCCGGTCCTATCGTCTTGCTCTCAATGATGCAAAGTGGCGCTCCGCCATGGAAGACGAGTTTTCTGCTCTTCAACAGAACAACACTTGGACTCTCGTGCCTCGTCCTGCTAGCAAGAACATCATCGGCTGTAGGTGGGTTTTTAAGGTAAAGCATAAGTCTGATGGCTCCCTGGACAAATTCAAGGCTCGTCTCGTGGCTCGCGGCTTCACTCAACAGCATGGTATTGACTACATGGATACGTTTTCTCCTGTCGTCAAACCAGTCACGGTGTGTCTTGTGCTTTCTCTGGCTGTGTCTCGTGGGTGGCATCTACGGCAAGTGGATATCAGCAACGCGTTCCTACACGGTATTCTAACCGAAGAGGCCTATATGCAGCAACCTCCTGGCTTTCATGACCCTGTTCATCCTGATTACGTCTGCAAATTGCACAAAACATTATATGGGTTAAAACAGTCACCTCGGGCCTGGTATGCTCGCCTAAGTGATCGTCTTCAGTAGCTGGGTTTTACCTCATCAGCAGCTGACACCTCCCTGTTCATCTTTGCTCAGGCTGATCTTACCGTCTACATGCTTGTGTACGTTGATGACATTGTCATTGCCAGCTCTTCTTCATCGGCATTGGATCGTCTTCTTCGTCAACTGTCTGCTACTTTTCCGGTGAAGGATCTTGGAACTTTACAGTACTTCTTGGGTATCGAGGTCCTTCGCAATTCAGGGGGAATGATTCCGTCACAACAGAAGTATGCACTTGATCTCTTGCAGCGCACCAACATGGCGAATTGCAAAGTAGTATCGACACCCATGTGTACCCATGACAAGCTCACAAGAGATTCTGGACATGGCCTGAATGAGGAAGAGTCGTTTCAGTACAGAAGCACGGTCGGGGTAGTTCAGTATTTGACCTTGACACGACCTGATTTATCCTATGCCGTCAACAAGGTCTGCCAGTATCTATCAAGACCTACTGATGTGCATTGGGAAGCTGTGAAGAGAATTTTGCGGTTTGTGAAAGGCACTGTGTCTACAGGATTGACACTTTAGCGATCTCCATCAACCTTAATAAGCATCTACACTGATGCGGATTGGGCCGGCTGTGCGGATGATCGTAGATCCACAGGTGGCTTCGCGGTTTTTTTCGGACCCAACCTCATCTCATGGAGCGCTCGGAAACAGCCAACGGTGTCACGATCGTCGACTGAAGCGGAGTACAAAGCCTTGGCAAATGGAACAGCAGAGGCAACATGGTTGCAGTCCCTGCTGAGGGAACTCAAAGTATCTCAGCCTCAAGCTCCTGTTCTATGGTGTGACAACCTCGGCGCAACTTACCTCACTGCTAATCCGGTGTTCCACGCTCGCACCAAGCACATTGAGGTAGACTTCCATTTTATCGGAGAGAAGGTGGCCATGAAAGCATTGGAAGTGCGGTACATCTCCTCTGCTGATCAGATTGCTGATGCTTTCACAAAACCCTTGACAAAGTTGATGCTTGAACATCTTCGTTCCAATCTCCACCTTCATACAGGTTGACATTGAGGGGGAATGTTAACGTACAAGATCTTAACATAAGTTAGTTAGCATAGGTCATGTATATCTTGTTCAAACAACCAGCGTATATCTCCACCTGTTGTTGTACTTATCTTGTATTTGTAATCTTGGCAATCAAGTCATTGCCATATAAATACATGACCTGCCCTTCGGGGTATAATACGGCAAACAATCCTCTTTAACTGTACACGGGCGCGTCGAACGACCCGTGCAACAACAAGGGGTCAACGGGCAGAGTCGGCGCCGGTGGCTAGGCGACGACAGACTGGCCGGAGAGCGCCGGCGGTGAGGCGGCGACGTATGCCAGCGGGAGCAGCGGAGCCGTGCCGGGCGGCAAGTCGGGACGGGCCGGTGGACACCATCGGGGCTGGCGGGCGGCCGGAGTGACGCGCGCGTGCTGGCGGTGCGGGTGACTCGGACAGCTCGGCTCACGTAATGGATCCTGGTAGATTAGGACATGGTAGATTAGGACACGTACACATCCATAATCTTTTTCACCACAATCCATCCATCCATCTAGTCTGCTACTAGTCTTCTTCACGTACACATCCATAATCTTTTTCGATTCCAAATGAACAAATGCTAACCGGGCCCATGGTAGATTAGGACATGTATTGATATGCCCAGCGGCCAGTGCACGAGGCAGGACACTGTCGTCTCACTATGTTTGCTCCAGGACAAATAGTTACATAGCATGCACGTATAGCCATGTCAGCGGGCCCGTGCAAGCTTATGTAGTTGGTGATTTTTCAGTTCCTTCTATATATATCCACCGCCACATCTTGGCCTGAGCAAGCAACCGACTCCTTCACCTTACTTATCCATATGTTATACTTTGGTAACACATCTTTATTTGTATTTATGCATGTCAACGTATATGGTAAAGCCATGCATGATATATGCCCATGACACATAGGAATAAAAGACATTGGGAAAGAAACATGCACAAGAACATCTGGATACTCTACCCCCGATGTGAGGTTCACGATCATATTTTCTGCTTTTTGTGCAATCCAGGTGCCATCCGGTGAACCACTTCAAATTTCTGCATCTATCTTTCTTGATGGATTACCCGTTCTGGCCACTCGCGCAATCCGCGGTCGAAAGATCAGAGGATGTTGTATGCACGGATATGGCTCTGTTTTAGTTTTTACCAAGTTAAGGCACCTCTTTAGCCCATCTACAGTTCATTCCCAAAAAATAATGGCGTGTCTATCCCATGTCCACGAAGCCAATCTAAACCTACATGTGTATTTATTTTCGTTGTTGTACATGGAGTTGAATCTGCATGCGACCCTTGCAGTTTTCGTGCATAGTGCTACTAGTACATAGTGCGAACTTATCATCAAGTTAGCTGGATCTACAGAGAAGGTTCCTCCCTGGAGACCGCAATGCTCCAAATGATGACGACAATCAGTTATTAACTAGGCCTGTCCGTCGGCCAACGAGACGAACAATCAAGTTAACTTTCCCGCAAAAAAAAGAACAAGAAAGTTAACTGCTTTGATGGTGGCGTCCTCTGAGTGCACGCCGAACCGGTGAGACCCATTCCCGACAGGCGTCCTGAATGGGACCTCAGGTCTTAGATATTAGGTTTGGCTGCGATGTCTGTTTGGTATTAGGCCCAGGCTATCTGCGCCCCTTCATCAACTGGATAGAGTTGCTTAGACGGCGGCTTTAGTCTTACTGTTGTATTACTTTGTAAGATCTTGTGAGAATAATTAATAAAGTGGCCGTATGCATCGTCCAGATGCAAAGGTCGGGGTCATCCTTTTTTTCTAAAAAAAACTGCTTTGATGGTGAGCAATCGCCTCGAACATAGGGCAGCTAGGCTAGAACATGTGCTTAATCTGCTCATCGGTTGTGTCTGTGTGCGCGTGCCCAGCAGGCAGCAACACAATGCAGGACACAGGATGACCGTGGAGCGAAGCGAGAGAAATTATCGACAAACATGCATGTACATTCACATCAGCAGGCCCTGAATGACTTTGAAATAAGTATCTTGTAGTATGATTTTCCAATAGGTTTATTCTTTTTCTTATAGACAGCAAGACAGGAAGCGTTCACATGTCACAAAATGAGCCTTGTGGAAGGCAACCAAACCTACGTGTTCTAAGTCATCCATTCAATCTCTATACTGCTTAAAAATCTCTATTACTTTTTCCCGCAAAAAAAATCTCTATTACTTTAGAAATAGTGTAAAAAGAACAATATTTATTTTTCCCTGTCAGTCATAGTGTTTCCTCAGACCTTATGTACCTTCTTCCACCATCTCCCCGTTTTGTTTTCCCCTCCTATCTCAGGATTTTTCACCAGTTTTTCTTGAAAACCGTCTTAATTGTTCCAGTCTTTGTTGACTTGCCAAGTAAGAATATATTTTCTTTGGTAAGCCAATAAGGTTTTTTTTTTTCCAAAAAACTGATTTTTGTTTAGGTAGGTAAATCATTGTCAGAAATTTTTAAACATTTACACAATCAAACTTATATGGGGCAGGTAAATCATGAGCTAACATACTACTGTATATTGTTTATACCACATTACAATGCACTAGTCTACTATAAATAATAAAAGCGGTGCAAATGGATAATCCACAAACCTTTACTTCTATGTGTGCAGTACTTCCGTCTCTTCCTATATATAAAACTGGCCACTACAAGCTCTATGGTGATCAGAAAACACTAGACTGTGTGCTCGCATTTATTCATATTTTACAGATTGGTAACCCCAATCACCTTACCTAATCAGTGCTTTTGCTTCCTCCTATATATACATACTCCCTCCGTCCGGTGAACAGTGTACATATAAATTTTTTAGGACAAATTATGGAGTGGAATAAAAAATGCATTGGAAAGGTGCAAGCCACCATCTCTCTCCTCTTTAATTATCCTAACCCCCATGACCTAAGTGCATGTAAAAATTAAGAAGATCATGTGTAGAATGCTATTGGTCTTGATTACCGTGTGATGAGAGAGAAGCATTGTTTTCTACTTTAATGTATTGGAAAGATAGATGTATACTCTTTTATGGACAAATTTTAAAGCCAAATGTACACTTTTTAACAAACGGAGGGAGTATATCCACTAACCCCATTTCCATTTGAGCAAGAAATACACTCCCTCATCTTACTTATCCATATTTTAGACATTAGTAAAACATATTTTTATCTGCATTTATGCATGTCAATGTAGATGGTAAACCCTCAATATATGCCAATGATATGTAGGAATAAGAGACATACGGAAATAAACAAGTACACGATCTGAATTTTCAGGGAACTCTACCCTCAAAGCGAGAATTGGGACAATCTTGTCAGCACTTTGTGCCATTCAAGCTTTGTTTAAACCACCTTCTATATGAGTGGCCTCTATATTAAAAAAAATTGCCCATGCTCTAATTTTAATTTCATTCATAATGTAGGCCAAATAGTGATGCGAGATGCAAAATTTAGCTTTGCCACAGATGATGTTAATGTATATTTCAGCATGTAGTCCGTGTAGTTATGACTACACATTAGTTAGGATTATTTCCAATTAATTTGATTCTTGAGATCTCATGTAATCCTACGTATTCTTGGCAGCCCTCACAACACCGACCCAAGGTTCTGGACACCCATTGCAGCACGACGGCGACGCATGGTGGACAACACCGACCCACGGCTCCGGACGCACATTCAAGCGCGGCGGCGACCATCACAACACTGGCCCGCAGCTCCGGAAGCCCATTGCAACACAGTGGACAACACCGGACCGCGACGCCGAAGGCCCATTCCAGCACGGTGGCAACCATCATAACACCAACTCACGGCTCCGAACGCACACTGCAGCACGGTGGCGACCATCACAACACCGACCCATGGCTCCGGACGCCCATTGCAGCATAGCGGCAATGCATGGTGAACAACACCGGCCTGCGGCACCGAAGGCCCATTGCAGCACGGCAGCGACGCATGGTGGACAAACACCGGCCTGCGGCATCGAGGGCCCATTGCAGCATGGCGGCGACCATCACAACACTGATGCGCAGCTCTAGATGCACATTGTAACATTTATAAAAATATAAATTGGCAACTTCACGTTATTACAAAGCTCGATGCCTTGGAGAACCCTGTTCTAGACATGGACATCCAGCACAGCAAGCATAGGAATATCGTAGGGGCAGCAGGCCGTCGGCCGTGTGCATAAGGAGTTGTAGGTGTGACATACCAACAACAGCGAGCTTCTGGCCGAGCTTCCTGCTCAGCAACGACAAGGCTGGCAACGGTGGTTCTGCAGCCGCACTAAACTCCCGATGTAAAAGCAGCAGCAACAGAAGAAATGAGTGCGTGATTGCGGTGATGGATCAATCCTACTCCTTCCGTTTCAAAATAGATGATCCAACTTTATACTAATTTTATACTAAAGTTAGTACAAAGTTGGATCTAAAGTTAATACAAAGTTGAGTCATCTATTTTACAACGGAGGGAGTATATCGGAAAAAAAGCAGTGCGAAAGTCCAGGGACAAGGGCCGACGCAAGGGACACGTGGTTGGCTAGCAAGGCGGTTGACGCTGCGCGTATCTTCAGCCGGTTGATTTGAAACGATTTCCTTTCCAGAAAGGTGCTACCCAAAACCTACATCTGTATTTTACTCTTTGCATTTGCAACGGTGCTGTCACGGGGAGCAACGATGCTTTGCTTTTCTAAATCCCTTCTCAACTTTCCTACCCATGGGTTATATGTGGACAGTGGACGTAGCTTTCATGCATACAGTAGTATAGGGCGAGCTCATCATGGACTAGATCGACCCATCAACTAGACCGTAAGGGACATATCATTACTCTGAATGATATAGCAGTATATGATCGATCGATTAATTAATTAAGCATGTCCGGCGACCAAATAAATGAACAGACAATTTATCATTTTTTTTGCGAATGAAAAGCTTTGATTGATTAAGTGGGATTGTTACAGTGTGCATTACAAATAATACCAATCTCTCCTGGTGGGCTACGTGGCCAGACTGCTGTCCGTTGCTCTACCTGACCCATGCGAGCTAGAGCATGGGCGACTTTGTTCCTGCTTGTTTTTTTTTTAAAGAAGGATGACCCCTGGCCTCTACATCTGGAAGATTCATACAGTCATTCTATTGATTATTCTCAAGGACCTTACAAAGTATAACAACAATATGCCTCAATCCGTCATCTTGGCAGCAACTGCCACTACTCCTATGCAAATGATGAAGGGCTGCAAGCTGGCCACATACCCATACTTCTCACCTAAGCCTAACATCCAAAGCCGGAGGCCCCGACAGAGTCATCTGCCGGGTCCGGGGCTCAAACCGGTCTGACGCACTCACATGTGTTGTCGCCGCCATCTTTCACTGGTCCATCTTCAGAGCAGATTGAGGTGACAACCTAGGCAGGTCCTCCGCCATCGACGCCATCACGACGCCAAACGACGACCTCCACCGACGCGAGCCTTGGCGGGTCCTCCGCCATTGACGCCACCACGACGCCAGCCGACGACCTCCACCAACACGAGTCCATCTCCAAGCAACGGACGTAAATCCATACTAGGAAAGGACCGCACAACCGCTGTCGCCCACCACCCACAAGCGCCACCTGACCCCAAGGTTCCCAAAACGGCGCCTTCAAGAAGGGAACGACGCCGTGAGCGCCGCCGCCGCCCAACAGATTTAGGGCTTTCGCCCGGGAGACCTAGGGGAAGGTGAAGTGAGGAGATCAGTCCATACCGACGCCTCCAAGGAGGGAAACGAGGCGTCACCGTCGGCGCGGTCGGTCATGGCCGGCCAGGGATTTCGCCCAAACTAGATCTCGGTTACCAGCAACACCTCCTGTACAGAACCGACGACCAAGAGGAAGCGCGGCCCGACCAGGCTGGCCCGCACGCCTAACAGGGCAGGAAGGGAGGCGCCAGATCGCGCACACCGACCGCCGCAGAAGCCGCCGCTGGCCGCCAATGACCACCGGATCACGCCGCCCGCGCGGCCGGGACACGGTATCCACCACCCGCACGGTTGTTAGCGGGTCGTGCCTTGCCAATGAAGCCGCTGCTCCAGATCCGGGGTTCCCCACATAGGAGCAGGGCAACCAAGGCCCGGCCGCCACCATCCTTGGCGCCCCGGGCTTGCCCGACGGCTGCCTCAGGTGGCGGCGAGGGGGGAAGGAGGGGAGGGGGTGAGGAGGAGGGGCAGCTAGGGTTGGTAGGAGGAGGTGGCTAGCGGTTCACTTTGTTCCTGCTCCTAACCACATGTGAAATCGCTTGTTCTCCTACCTCCACTAGCACTGTCTTAATCTCCCCTACAAGGGCCGCACATGGTGACCTGTTGGTATCGCTTTGAAGTATCATCTGGGCAGCTACCAAGTAGTCAGTTTCTACTACCATAGGAGCCGTACTACAGGCTCTTGGAATGTTGATTCCTTACAGGCATGCAACAAGTTCTGCCTCTAGCGCCGAAGAGCAAGACTGGAGGTAGCGGCTGGAGGAGTAGATGACTTTGACCCCCACGATGCTTTCCAGACAGCACGTGTCCCTACTCGTGGCGCACAACGATGTGCGGTACTTTCATCATGTGCAAGGAATCGACTCAGTACATACTCAGAAAGAGTAACAGTTGTCTGAACAGAAGAAACATTAATACTTGCATTAACAGGTGCTCCCAATCTAGATAAAATGCTGAGGGCTCATCATACGCAAAGATAAATAGATTCGAAGGGCCCGTGGCAGCTTAGGACATGCGCTTTGATATGCCAGCGGCCAGGGCAGCACGTGGACAGGCCCTATCGCATATCTTCACTACCCCATCCCCATTTGAGCAAGCAATACACTCCCTTGTCTTACTTGTCCATATTTTACACTTTGGTAACGCATATCTTTAGTGATATTTCTTTTACCTCCAGTCGAAGTTTGAGGGCACTACTCTCCTCTCCGAACCAAACGGGACACTAGCTAGGTATACAAAAATCAAAGCGAGCAAGCTCCATACTGAAACGAAATGATCTTGTGTTTCTCTCTTCGTCAATTTAATTTCTTCCTCGGAGATGGAGATATTAAAGCATTTATGAGTGTCAATATAGATGGTAAAGCCACAGTATGTCCCAACGGAAGGTAGAAATAAGAGGCATAGGGAACAAAACAAGCGCAAGGTTATTGCGGACAATCAAGCGAACAATTTGACTTGTCATGGTGTGAGAGGATAAGTCAACAAGGGATAAATCGTCAATGAGTCAAGATCAAAGAAGCACACGAGACAAAGAGTCAAAATTAGGAATTGTTAACAATAATATTGCCTCATGTAAGTCGTAATTAGGTAAGATTCTACTTGGTGATAGTCTTGTATAGATAGGGTAATTAGCAGACTAGTACAAGTTGTAATAGCTGCTGGATGGGTAGTCAGCTTCCATGTTGCACGTGACGTTGTCCGTGGCTCCGTGCTACGCTGGGCTACCCGTGTGTCCATGTCCTAATTAGTTTAGGCTAGGATTACTATTAGTCCCATACTGCTAGTTGGAGAAGTGTTGGATCTCTTTATATACCTGGTTCTCTTCACCCCTAAGTGTATTGTTGAGGAGAGAAATAGTAGACAACATGTGCTCGCTTGCCCGTGATGTGCACACGACATGTGCATGAATGTTTAACATGTATCTAAAAAGTGTTCATTTTGAAATAAAACATTAATTGCCCATATATAAAAATGTTTGTCTTTCTTTCAAAAAATACTCAACGTCTATTTTTTATGTTTATAAGTTAATTTCAATGTGTATTAAAAAAGTTCATAACATTAAATGCCCATGTGTATTTATGTATTTGAAAAAATTTCAACTTATATTAAAAATTTTGATTGAAAAATATTTTAAACATATTTAAATAATGTCTCACTGTGTCTTTGAAAAATATTGACGTGCATATATGAAATATGCAACTCGTATTTGAAAGTCTCCAAAGTGTACTTGAAAAAAGTTCAATGTGTATTTTAGAAAAGGTCTAATGTGTATTTGTTATATTTTCGAAAAATTTGAACTTTTTTAGAAATGTTCATCGTGTCTTCAAAAAAATTAGCTGAGTTAGGATATGTTTCCGTGTAGCTGGGCTAGCTGAGTTTACTCACTTCAGTTTGCAAAGGTTCTAGATCTGTTTTTTCTAGTTTTTGTAACTTTCTAGAAGTACCCTGTCCGATATCATCATTTTTCCGTTGTTGTTTCCATATATTTTTCTTATTTTTTCCGTTTATTTTTCAATTTATTATTTCCTTTAAAAAATACAAGTTATAAAAATGTACATAAATTATTTTTCATTTTCCTGTAAGTATTATTTTTAAAAACTATCCAAATATAAAAATGTTCCAAATTTTCATCAAATGTCCAAACATGTTAAAACAATTTTATAAACAATTCCTCGTATTTTATTAAGTATGTTGACTTTTTTGGGTCAAAATGTTCACAGTTTTATAATTTTTTTCTCAGTTATTTAAAAAGTTTTCGCTGTTTGAAAAAAATGTTCTTTACAATTTAACCCCTAACAAGGTTCACATATTTTTGAAATCCACAATTTAAAATTTATGATTTTTAACTTTTTCTACTACAACTCATTCTTTTTTGAGAAAACCGACTAGAAACCACCACAATACACACGTCGACTCGCTATAGTATAAAAAACACTATAATATATAGCCTCTACATGGATAGGGCCCCCCTATAAGATATACTAGGAATATGTGGCATTGAGGGCTATCCGGAAGCAACTAGCTGAGGAGCGCTAGTTTCTAGATTCCCCAACAGTTATTTGGGGGTGGGTTGAGAGCGCGCCACTTGGCATACTCTTAGCTGCCGCCGCGTGTCACGCTCTGTATGCTTCGTCCAGATTTTTTTATCGTACGCGTTTTCGGCTTTTTACATGGTTATCTTTTCAGGCTTTTTAGGTTTTCACCGGTCTTTCATAGCTTTTGGACAAAAAGATTTTTTTAAAAAAAATATCGCGAAAAAACTCATTTTTTTGCCTCCACGAGAGGTACGGTTTTGCCTTCGCGAGGGGCACAGATTTGCTTCTGCGAGAGGCACGACCGTGACTTCTCGGAAATTTAAAAAACAATGTGTTTTATTTTTTTCCTTCCGCGAGAGGCACGACCGTGGGTCTCGGAAATGAAAAAAACATTCTCTTTTTTTCCTTCCATGAGAGGCATGGTTTTGCTTCCGTGAAAGGTACGATTTTGCTTCCACGAGTGTAACGGCTGTGCCTCTTGCATATAAAAAAATATGGTTTTTTTCTTCCGCAAGAGGCATGGTTTTGCTTCCACGAGAGGCACGTATTTGCTTCCGCGAGTGGCTCGGCCGTGCCTCTCGGAAACAAAAAAAAATTGATTTTTTCTTCCGCAATAGGCACGGTTTTTTCTTGTAAAAATAGTTCATCAAAACCTATTAAATATGCAATCAAGTTTTAAATATCTCAACATGAGTGATACAACAATAAAAACGGTTTGAGATTTGGATGCATGGTTTAAAAGATAAAACATTTTTAATTAGTGATTTCGGGGCTGGGCAGGCCCACATTGTTTGGAAGGAGGTCTTCTTCATTAATGATTTCCAGGCTGGGCTGGCCCACATTGTTTTTTCTGATTTTTAAAAAGTAAAAATAATGCTGTGTGTGATGGAAATCGGACAGCAAACCTCTCTGTCCTCAAATTGCTGCACTAACCACCAGAGACAGCGCACATTACGTTATTATACCTCGGTTTTGTGCTTTTTATCCCTAACTTCCGTTTCGGTTTCCAGTTCAGTTTTTCTTTTCTTGTTCTTTTTCCTTTTTTCTTTTCTTTTCTTTTTATGTTTTCTATTCTTAAAAGCATTAACAATTTTCAAAAAATCCGTGAACTTTTCTCAAATCGATGAACCTCTTTCAAACTCGATGAACATTCCTTTAAAATCGATGAAAGGTTTTCAAATTTGATGAACTCTTTCCAAAATCGGTCAACTTTTTTCAAAATCGATAAACTTTTTTCCAAATTTCTTGCACTCTTTTCAAATTTGTTAAACTTTTCGAATTCAATGAATTGTTTTTCAATTTCATGTATTTTTTAAAAATTAACAAACTTTTTTTCCAAAATCTATGATCTTTTCTCAAACTCGATAAAATTTTATCAAATTCAAGAACCTTTTCAAAATTGGTGAAAATTTTCAAAATCGAGGAAAAAAATCAAAATCTGACGAACTTTTTTCAAATTCATGAACTTCTTCTATAAGATTTGTGAAACTTTTCTCAAAATGGATGAAATTTTCTCAAATTTTTGAAGTTTTTAAATTTTGATTTTTTTTCAAAACTAGTGATCTTTTTTGTAATTTATGAACTATTTTCAATATGTCTTCAAATAGTTCAAGATCATGCGCTATCAAGATCGTGAGGGAGAGAAAACAAACTCATACCTATTGGTACATACCCCAAGCACCGGGGGTGAACTACTCCCTCCTCATCCTGGAGGCTGCAAGGAAGATGAAGATGGCCTCCGGTGATGGCTTTCCCCCTCCAGCAGGGTACCGGAATGGAGCTGAAGGTAGATCGATTCAGAAAAGAGGCTTGCGGTGGCAGAAAAACTCATCTAAGCTTACTTTCTGGGGTTTTCAAATATACAGGGTTTTCAGTGTCGGAGTCACGCCAGGAGGTGCCATATGGGTCCTACAAGACATCAAGGTGTGCCTCCCCCCAGGGCGCGCCGTATTGTCTTGTGGGCCCCTGTGGGTCTTCTGCTACTCCTTCGAAGCTTCCAAGATATCTTTCCTTCCAGAAAAATTGTCAAAAAAATTCTGGAAAACAGCAACTCGCACTTGGTTAATATGTTGCCCATGAAAATGATATAGAAGTGCACCAAAACCATATAAAATTATTGCAAACATGGCATCAACACTTCATAAATTATATATACGTTGGAGACATGTCAGCCACTAACTCCTTGATCAGTGTGTGGCGTGGATATCCGTGTCACTAACCCACTAACAACCCTGCTAGTACCTACTACTTGGGCTAGGCCCAATTGCTTCATAGGCTCGCTCCTTTCTGCGCCTTTAGCGTCCGGATATTTCCAGGTGCTCATATGCTACATGCTTAGGCCAGGCCCGAAATTTTATCAAATTTTCAAAAAAATGAAATTAAGGAAGTTCATGATTTTAAAAATCATGAATTAAAAAAATGAAAATAAAAAAGAAAAAGAAAAATTATAAAAACACAAGGAAAACTAGCCAAACAAAAAACCAAATGGAAAACCGATGAATTTTTGTAGCATTGCATTTCAAGAAAAAGAAAAAAAAACAATCTACTACCCAAGAGGTTGGTTTCCCACTTGGTTATGCGTTTGGTACTAAAATTGGGAGGTACGTAGTTTGAATCATGTCAAGTGATACGTTTCCAACGTATCTATAATTTTTGATTGCTCCATGCTATGATATTATATGTTTTGAATGTTTTATATGCATTAATATGTTATTTTAGATGACTTTTGGGACTAACCTATTAACCTAGAACCCGGTGTCAGTTCCTGTTTTTTTTCTTGTTTTAGAGTTTCGCGGAAAAGGATACCAAACGGAGTCCAAACGAAATGAGACTTTCGCGATGATTTTTCTTGGACCAGAAGACATCCGGAATACTTGGAGTGCACGCCAGGAAAGCCACGAGGCGGCTATAAGGTTGGGAGGCGTGCCCCCAACCTTGTGGGCCCCACGTGACTCCACCGACCTATTTCTTCTGCCTATATTTTCTCAAATATCTCAAAAACCTTCCACGAGAGCCACGAAACCACTTTTTCACCGTCGCAACCTTCTGTACCCGTGAGATCTCATCTAGGGGCCTTTTCTGGCGTCCTGCCGGAGGGGCATTCGATCACGGAGGGCTTCTACATCAACACCATCGCCTCTCCGATGAAGCGTGAGTAGTTTACCACAGACCTACGGGTCCATAAGCTAGTAGCTAGATGTCTTCTTATCTCTCTTTGATTCTCAATACAAAGTTCTCCTCGATGTTCTTGGAGATCTATTCGATGTAATACTATTTTGCGGTGTGTTTGCCGAGATTCGATGAATTGTGGATTTATGATCAGCTTATATATGAATATTATTTGAATCCCCTCTGAATTCTTATATGCATGATTTGATATCTTTGCAAGTCTCTTCGAACTATTGATTTGGTTTGTCCAACTAGATTGGTTTTTCTTGCAATGGGAGAAGTGCTTAGCTTTGGGTTCAATCTTGCGGTGCTCGATCCTAGTGACAGAAGGGGAACCGACACGTATTGTATTGTTGCCATCGGGGATAACAAGATGGGGTTTTCATCATATTACTTGAGTTTATCCCGCTATATCATGTCATCTTACTTAACGCGTTACTCTGTTCTTGTGAACTTAATACTCTAGATGCAGGCATGAGTCGCTCAATGTGTGGACTAATAGTAGTACATGCAGGCAGGAGTCGGTCGATCTGTGGAGTAATAGTAGTAGATGCAGGCAGGAGTCAGTCTAATTATACGGACGCGATGCCTATATTCATGATCATTGCCTTAGTTATCGTCATAACTTTGCGCTTTTTTATCAATTGCTCGGCAGTAATTTGTTCACCCACCGTAATATTTTCTATCTTGAGAGAAGCCTCTAGTGAAACCTATGGCCCCCGGGTCTACTTTCCATCATATAAGTTTCCGACCTACAATTTTAGTTTCCTATTTACTTTCTTTGCAATTTTTTACTTTCCGTTCCATAAACCAAAAATACCAAAAATATTACTTTACAGTTTATCCATCTATATCAGATCTCACTTTGCAAATAACCGTGAAGGGATTGACAACCCGTTTATCGTGTCGGGTGCAAGTTGGTGTTTGATTGTGCAGGTATTCGATGACTTGTGCGTTTTCTCCTACTGGATTGATACGATGGTTCTCAAAACTGAGAGAAATACTTACTCTACTTTGCTGCATTACCCTTTCCTCTTCAATGGAAAAACCAATGCAAGCTCAAGAGGTAGCATCAAGCGCTCATTTTTGGAGTTTAAAATAGAAAAGATAGGCTAATGAGCCGACCTAGAGCGGAGGCGGGTGTGTGCTGATTTGCAGAATTAACTGTAACTGACACTTAAGGTGCCATATAGGGTTTGGGTTGGAGAAGTAACGAGTGTGCGCCCTTGCCTACGTACCGGGGCATGCCCCCCCTAGAGTTTGGGGGCTCTGGCCAGCTGCCTGGCCCTACCCCTCTCCAGGGCTGGGCCTGGTGATGCTACGCAAATTTTGGCGCAACATCTGGTCACACATCAGTCAGTGGTCAATGTTGTACAAAACATGCACTTCTACGAATATCATGAGAAGGAAGAAACTGAGATTGGCAGTTGGCTTCAATCGATCTGATGAATGGCAATCAATGAACATTTAAAAATGCCAATCCAATCTTGTCAAACATAATAGGCCGAATATAATGGGTTGTAGTGCTTTGCACCCATTGGGCCTTGGTACATACACCACTCGGTCTATATATCCATTGGATTGGCCATACTCACTATGCTGGTATGTTATTGAACAACATAAATCATGCCTGGCCAATGTCGCCTTCACATCGACTATAGCGAACATATAACAATGGAGCAAAATGCACAAAACCACCACTTTCGTATCTCAACTCGCGGAAAACCACCACTTTACAAAGCGTGACAATTTTGCACCGAACCGAAGAATTGACAGTGGCAACAAACACTGATGGTAGATGCTAAGTGTTTTGATGACATCACCAATTTGTCTGGCCCGTCCGTCGGGCTGGGTTGCCAGAAAAAAGTGCCAGGTAGGCATAAAAGCTGTCATGTCTTCTTCTTCCTCCTGCCCTCTCTCTAAGGCATTTCATCAAACACCTCATGTGCACAGGAAAAGTCACGGGATATGCACCTCACCCCCCGCGCATGCACATCACTCCTCACGCCGCCGTCGGCGACCGGACTGTGAGCCGCCACCGCTTCCCCGGTGCCCTTCCACCCCTCTCGCTGCTCTGCTCTCGTGGAAGAATATGCGCCCGTCTCCACTGAGTAGCGGCGCGACTATGGATGCCGACCACCATGCCATGCTCAAGGACACGCGCGAAGCTAGGCTACTGCAATCGCCGTCGACGTAGGGGCGCCTATGGACCGCTCTTCCGCAGCCCTGACCCTTCCATGCGGACACCATGGCCTAATCCAATGTTGCCCTGAGGCTAATCCAGCGTCGCCCTGACGGCGACCACAAGCTCCTCATCTTGAGCCCAATCTAGTGT
>NC_057801.1:40428018-40429078 GCF_018294505.1 Triticum aestivum | reverse complement strand
CATACAGTCGCACAGGGGCCGCGGCCATGCGCTCCCCTATGTCTTTGCTCCAGACCAAGGCAAGGACGAGCAACTTCGTGCACCGCCACCCACCGCGTAGTACCACCGCCGTGTGCCAGGCCGTCCGTGGTGGAGCATGCCACTGTTGCCGCCATGCTCACCGCATGTCGCCTTCCACGCAACCGGCCACCTCAATCGGCGACGGCCCCTTCACCCACCGCATCATCTCCCCCGATCCATCTGATCATCCTGCTAGCTCGCTCACCATGGTCGCCGAGTAGCTGTTGCCCCTGCAGCAAGGGAGGCGCGTGGTGGCGACACCCGGGATGACTGGGTGCAGAACTGTGCAGCGACAGCCGGCTCGCTTGTGCTTTGTTTCTCCGATGAGGGCTTCACAAAACGTGATTGATAAAATGCTACAAAGAGTGTAAGAAAGAGGAAGAAGAAGAGGACCGAGTCAATTTGCCCACATGACATTTTTTCTACCAACTCAGCCTGACCTGAGGGCTCGGACGATTAGTGACGTCATCAAAATGCTTAGCAAGTACAATCAATGTTTTTCGCCATTGTGAATTCTTCGATTCGGTGCAAAATGTCGCGTTTTGTAAAATGCTGATTTTCTGTGAGTTGTGACACGAAAGTGGTGGTTCCGTGCATTTTACTCTACAACAATAATGCTCCCATCAACTCATGAATGTCAAGTCCGATCCACATGTTGTACAACATCTGTGGTATAGGAGTGAAATTAAGTATTAGTACATGAAATTAACTCTCGTCATGATCAGCCTTATCACTTAATTTGTCAGCTTACATGATCGGTGGTATAGCAGAGAAAATAAGTAGAGAAAAATCTTTTGTCCACTTAGCGAGATCAAATTGTATTTTCCTCTGTAGGGTGAAATCCAGCCGTGAATATCAGGTTAAAAAGATTATACAGTGATGATGGATGGACATATTACAACCACGTGTGAAATAGTACAAAGCCATCTATATATACTGCTCAGTGTTGGCTCAAGTAGAAGCAAGCTGGACTAATGTAAGTAGACGCACATTTGAGAGA
>NC_057801.1:40423585-40427815 GCF_018294505.1 Triticum aestivum | reverse complement strand
AAAGCATAACCAATACCTAAGGTGAGAATCCGGCTGCTGAGCTCATGATGAAGATTCAGCTCTGTATTTATGTTTTAGGGAGTTTTTCCCTAAAATAGCATTCGGAATTCTCAAAAAAAATTATCTCACACACTACCATACATACCCGTACCTTTGCATGCCCGATTTCCGAATGAAAAAGAAACAAGTAACTGGTAGCTACTTGAGGCAAGGGAAACCGCGGATAGTAGCCAGGGGCGAAACTACAGCAAAAGTTACCCTGGTGCACAATTTGAACATGGTGCAAAATTAGCAAGTGAAAATTTATTAAGCAAATATGTTTCATAACTACAGTAAAAAGAATGTTTCATAAGTTCTAACATAGATTGTTGTACATAATACTAGTACATATTCAAAAGATAATGATGAAAATGCTTACTATGGTAATGAACCAAATACTTTGAAAAGATCCTTCGCATTTTCAAATACTAAAATACATCCTCAAACACCAAGGTTTAATAACCTACAAGATAACAAGTAGATTTAAAATTTTCAACTGGAACATGGTATAATAGCCAAAATTAAGTACATATTCCCAATCCATGCCTTGTTAGTCGAAAGGCCAAAAGAAAGTACCTCTTTCCGATTCATGTCTTTTGGAGCATCTTATGATAGTACTTTTCTTCTGAGAAGAAAGATGTACATAGTAATACATGTATCAAATTACACATGAGGCAATGTAAAATTGCCTGGCTGACTGAAATATACCCTAATTAGTTGTTAAAACCCTAGTCCTGCATTAATTTTTTGCCAAACCTATATCTTTTCAACAGGGTTTCATCTATTTTCTAGTAGTCTCCCGGCTACAATTATAAATTGTGATGATGATAAAATTGCGAACAAAAACTTTAAGAAAAATATTTAGAAGAAATTATCCAATGCATAGTGCGCTAACGCTCGTCATCTATGCATGATGGTTCATGTCAGCGGTGTGCTGCAAGGGTCTGAATTGGCTTGCAACATTGGTGTGGCGTGGTCTCTGTGGCCGATCTCCTGGGGAACAGAGAAGGTGAATGGCGCGGAGGTTATGAGTTATTTTATGTATATTTTTCTTAACGAAAAATAGTTTTAATTCCCCCAATTAGTCACATCAAAAGCTATAAACATTGTAAGAGATGATGTGCCAAAGCAAAGCTCTAAAACTGACAAGAAGTACATGATGGTATCTTTGGTTTCTTGTGCCATGCCTGGCGGGTGATGTAGCTCATGTTGGTTTGACCTTTGCAGGAAAGGAGT
This sequence comes from Triticum aestivum, assembly GCF_018294505.1. Lineage (NCBI taxonomy): Eukaryota > Viridiplantae > Streptophyta > Magnoliopsida > Poales > Poaceae > Triticum > Triticum aestivum. The sequence continues at coordinate 40,426,540 of NC_057801.1, read as the reverse complement.
TTAAGGTAGTGTATCTTGGATAATTCATGCACGCCCCAAAACATGCACTAAAATCCTTGGTACATGATTACTGGCATATCAAGCATTTTGGAGAAGGGTGGCCAACAATATAAAAATAATAGATATCACAAATATGACATACTAACATACTACAGTATTATGAATCAAGAATATACCAAGAGCGTAATATGGATAGATTAATAAAGTTCATACAAACATGCCACAATTAGGTATGAAATTAGCAAGATTTAGTACCGCCTTGCATAATGAATCTGAGTTTGGAGATGGAAGAATTTACCGAGTTGAACAAAATCATGCACTTCTACGAATATCATGAGAAGGAAGAAACTGAGATTGGTGGTTGGCTTCAGTCGATCAGACGAATGGCAATCAATGAACGATAAAAAAAAGGCCAATCCAATCTTGCCAAAGATAATAGGGTAGATACGATGGGTTGTAGTGCTTCGCACACATTAGCCTTAGGCCATACACCACCTGGCCTACCCATTGAATCGGCCCTACTCACCTAGTTGACTTGTTATTGAAGAAAATAAATGCATACCTAAGCAATTTCTAGATTCTCAAAGAAAAAAAACCTAAGCAATTTCCATCGCCCCAAGTTGCTTTATACTATGACAAACATACAAAAATGCCCAGATCAACTCATGAATGACATGTCCACATGTTGTACATAGTTGGTGGTAAAGGAGTGAAATTAACTCCCATCATGATCAACCTTGTCGTTAAATTTGTCAGTTGCTTACATCGTCGGTGGTATAGGAGAGTAAATAAGTAGAAAGGATCTTTTGTCCAGTTAACACGATCGAACAGCTTTCCCTTCGTAGAGTGCAACCCAGAAATGAATGTCATGTTAATAATATTATACAGTGATGATGAATGCACATGTTACTTTCTTACTGAAGCCACTGATGATGCATTGCAACAAGCACCTGTGAAATAGTACAAAGTCATCTATATATACTGCTCCGTGTTGGCTCAAGTAGAAGCAAGCTGGACTAATGTAAGTGGACGCACATTTGATACACACACACACAGACACACACACACACAGAGAGAGAGAGAGAGAGAGAGGCGAGGGAATATGAGACCTCGGGAACAAGGAGGAGAGATGGAGGACAGTGCTTCCCGGTTCTCAGAAAAATGGTTGTGCGAGGGTCACTGGGTACTCTGGCTCAACTCTAAGGGAGGTAAACGGCAACTGGGATGCACTAATGATTCTTCAACCATTGACAAGAACTCCTCCAGCTTCTCGCTTCACCAACGGCATGCACTGCTGTGGCGTCAAGGCCGTTCGCACAGCCCTGTGTCCACAGTGGGCATCCCCCGTGTCACCTTTCCGCAGTGGGCACCATTGAGTGGGCAACTCTGCCGGGAGCTGTAGGAATCTGTACCAATTGACAGTGCACCGGAGAGCTGTTATCAGCCTCCAAAATTCAGAACCGGATTATTGATGGCTTTTGTTCATGCGACTTGGTGCTTCGCCCAGGGGAAAATATCTAGTGCTCCCAGCCTTGAGGTACTTCCAGTGCTTCAGGCCTCATTTGGTTTGGAGGATTTTGGTAGGAAAAACATAGGGAGAAGGATTCCGGAGGAAAATTTTCTATATGTGCATTCGGTTTGTAGGAAATGCGTACAGGAATTTCATAGAATACTACTCATTTCCTGTGTTTTTTGAGAAAACTACACATCCACTTAAAGCTCATTTTGCGCGTAGGAACGAGGCAAGTCAATTTCTTAGGGTGGCAAGTGCCATCCTATCAAATTCCTATACTACTCTTAATTCCTACATTTTGATTTCCTCCAAACCAAAAGTACTTGTAATTGTTTCAAAAAATTCTGGAGAAAAATGAGAATGTTCACAAGGAATGTTACTACATCTCCGAAAAAATTTAGGTCCAAGATCGAAATGTACATTGAGAAACAAAAAAGAGAAATACAGATCTAAATAGTGTCATTTTGCTTTTGTCTCTTCTTTACACTATTCATGCTAGATTTCATATTTTTGTTTCTCAATGTGTGATTCGAGTTTATACCTGAAACTTTTAGGGCTTAAAATCACATTCATTGTGAACATTCACAAAAAAATTCGAAAGTTTTTGAAACATTAAAAGAAATGTTTATTGGCATTGGAGTACCGGGAGTACCCCAAGGCTGGGAGCACCTGATACTTTCCCCTCCGCCGAGGTCTAAGGGGAGACCAGCGAGGATGACCATTAAATGGCTCCAGTGTTGCTCTTGCGAAACTCAGTTCACTAAATTTCTTGTTCAGTCAGTCCAACATGTGGATAAAGTAATTGTGCTCCGGACTGTAGTTGCTTCTTAAATTGCATCTGTTCATTCAGCTCCTCAATCTTGTCCTAGCATTCCACTCTGATGGTCCAGAGCAAGGACAACACTGCTCCGGTATTCCACATGCAACGCATGGTGCACAAACGGACTGACTGTCAGCAAGAGACCTCCGCCGCACCTCGATGGTGTCGACTGAGAGAAAGAGATGAAAAGACAGGGGAAAGAAGATGGAATAGGACTAGCCATTGGGTGCTACGTACACTCAACATCTATAGGCAATGTCGTAGGGTCAAAATACGCCAAGCCAGACCTGATTAGCGGGCCTGATATGCCAGATTTACCATCATATATATATACGACTTATTTGGATGTTGTTTGAATAACTAGCGCAGAGAACTTTTTGCGTAATCCAATGAAATATGTTGGAAACACGAAAAAGCATATATTCATATATATTTGCATGATTTGTGTGAGCCTGAGCGCACCATTAGGTTCTCGAATAGTCAACAAGCTATCTTAGTTGGTCTATATATTAAAAAAATCATATGCACCCCGTATATATAAGCTTCATCAGTACCACTAACACAGATTTAGAGTATAAATGTGTAGCCGTTATAATTTGCAACATACTTGCTGCCTCCCCCG
>NC_057801.1:40411891-40423281 GCF_018294505.1 Triticum aestivum | reverse complement strand
CCCCAATCGTAGCTGTCGGGCCACCGCAGATCCAGTGCCTCCCTCCGTCGCCGCTGGAGGAAGCCACTGGGCAAAGCCTGGTGGCCGACAGCGGTGGCAGAGGCTCCCTCCGCTCCCACGCAGGTTTGGGTGATGCGGGGCATTCATGGGCATGGGGGAACTTGCCCAGATCTGGCTCGCTGGCGGCGTGGCGTCTGTCTCCGGCGACGGCGCGTGGCGGCGGCATGGTGGTTGGGCAGTGGCGGCGGCGCTACAGGGTCGACGGGGAGGACTGGTGGTGCCGCTGTTGGCGGTGACGTGCGGGTTAGCTGATCCAGTCCGTACTTGTGGCTGGTCAGCGGTGTTCGACGAGAATTTGTCGCGCCGAAGTATCTATGAGCACGAGTATATATCATAGTGTTTTTTCATAGAATCAGAGGAAGAATAAATGTGATAGTGCTTGAAATGCACACGTACAAAGGAATGCTTTCTTCACATTCGAGGTGTATGCATGTATCTAGCAAGGCTCACAAAGGTGGCCATAGTTGATGCACCAATAATTTATCTAGTGTGGAATAGGAGCCAAAACCGGATGCATGCGTGAATTACATGCTAAGTAGCATGATTAATGAGGGATATATTATTTAAATATTCCGGCCAACGCTTCAACCTGACACAATACTAGTTCAAAAGCCAGTTCGTTCGACCTGGCACGATTGATATTTTGTTGTGTCTCAGCTGGGTCCACCGGGCATCCAAATGCATGGTCAATGATAATTCGATAAGCATGCCTGAGCTCCCACGGTTGCAAGGGATTAGCACCGCTCCAGTATTCTCGCCAACGACGCGCTCGTCCAACAGAAAATCGGCGGCGCATCTGCAGGGCACGGGTTGCTCCTTCGTACCCTAGCACCTGCCTATATAAAACCAGCAATCCTTCACGCACAAAAGGGAGAGAGGGACGCACGCACGCGTAGACGCCGCCGCCCTTCACATCCACGCACGATCAGAGAGAGGAAGGACTCATGCACGCACACATCAATCACGCAGAAACAAAGTACCTGACGCCTGGCGAGACGACGCCGGCGTGCACGGAGAGGAGGAGGCCGGCGTTCATCAATCTACACACAAGGGACCTCGGCGGCATGGACATGAACACCAAGTTCACTTTTCTGGATGGTGAGATGATCGTCTAATTTTTCTCTTGTCTCTCTCCTTCACATCCAGCATGCATGCACCACACCAAGGGTACGTGCCGGTCACCGGAGACGATGTTCGTGTGATCCCGTCACCGCCGCCGGAGACGACTTCACCGAAACAGAAAACTGCACCGGCACCGTCGGAGTTTGTCTACGCGAACTCTTTCTCTTTCAGGTGTTATATTCTTGGCTGTAGATGACTTGGGAGCAGCCGGAGCTCGTCAACGACGCAGCCCAACTGCTAGCCTCGGCGCTCTATCATGTCGCGACACACAGATTGCGATGAACATGGCCACGATGAATAGGTTCATGGCGAAGGAGACACAGGCGTACATGTTTTGCATCACGCTCTTGAAGGAGACGGCCTGGTGAAACCGGAGCTCGCCGACAATGCAGCCCAAGACCCGCCTTTCCCTTCATGGCGTACAGATTCTCGTCGGAACCAGTGTCTACAGCGACGCGGCCCATGACCGCCCCTCCTTTATGAGGTGCATGTCCCCGACGGATAGGTCAATGGCGAACAGATCATCAGCGTACAGGTTTTGCATCACGCTCTTGAAGGAGACGGCCTGACGAAACCGAAGCTCGGCGACGATGCAGCCCAAGACCCGCCTTTCCCTTCATGGCGTACAGATTCTCGACGGAACCAGTGTCTACAGCGACGCGGCCCACGACCTGCCCCTCCTTTATGAGGTGCACGTCCCCGACGGATAGGTTAAATGGCGAACAGATTACAGGCGTACAGGTTTTGCACCACGTTCTTGGAGTAGACGGTGTGGCGGAACCGGAGCTAGCTTGCGACGTAGCCCGAGACTCTTCTCCCTTCATGGCGTACAGATCTTTGTCCAAACCGGAGTTTGCAACGACGCGGTACAAGAACAGTCCCTCCTTTGAGAGGCGCACCCAACATGGCGAACAGGTCCTTGATGTACAGGTCCATGGCGTCGCCGGCGCACAGGTCACTCTTTCGCGTAGCACCAGCCCAAGGCGACGCGGCCTCTACGACGCCACTTTCCACGGCCCCGTGAGGCGATACCTTTGCCTTGGCGTCTAGCCGAGATGAGGTGCCAATGACCCTGGCCACGCTAATGTGAGCGTGCGTTACTTTTTACACTGACGCCGGTCTCCCCAAACCATTACTCCCGCGAGGCGTAGCCCCTTGAACACCCCGATGAAGTTACCGGTCGTCGAGAAGTCTAAGCCGAGCGCGACCCATGCTACCCCAACACCAACTACTCCAACGCCGGCAAGACCGACGAGGCACGATGGTGAGGGCGGACGCGCCACCGTTAAGGCCACACTACATGCGGCGCGTGTACCGACGAGGACACGGACTCTGGTGCCGCCCACACACACATCACCATCATCATGCATGGAGGACGCGAAACGAAGACGACGAAGACGACCACATAGCTCAATCGGAGGTAACCCGCGGAGCAACCCGCGGGAGTAATTAACCGGGAGCCTTCCGAGGCCCCAGGAACCAGGAGATCGCAATCGCCACAGTCAGGCTGGCCGCGCTAGTAGGCCACGGAGCGCATTTGTTTTCTTTACGGGATATTGTAATTTTGTTTCTCCAATGAGATTAATGGAATACGCGTTTCCCGTATCTTTTTCTTTGTGTACTACGGTACACTGACACGCCCTCATATTTACATTTCCCTTTCCTGGCGCAAGAGAGAAATACGCTCCCCTTCCCTTCTCACGGAGTCCTAGATATTTTTCTCGCGTCAAACAAGCGCCTGCGTGGAAGGGCCAGTGGAAGGGCCTCTGCTAGCGATATGGCGGAGCTTCTGGATCAGATCCGGTTGTCCCGTCCGATCTGTCCAACCGATTGGGACACTAAGGGTGCCCGGCAGTCAAGTTCACCCAAAGGTGTCTGATCTAGATCGGGACGCCTTGTAGCCTTTGTCCCCTGCTCGGTGCGCTTCTCTGTATGGATCTAGGTCGCAAGACTTGCCGATCCTCGATGCGGTTGGAGCTGGAGGTGAGGATTCAGATCGGAAGAAATCCCTAGTGTGGTCTTTCGTCCACGGCGGCGGCGACGCACGAGGGCGACGTTTTCCTCTCCATGTAGACACTCGTCGGATCTATTTCTACTTCCACCATGGCATTTCTCTCCCGGGTGAAAGCCCTAACTGCAGTGGGCGGTGACGGCGCCTTTGGCATCGTTTCCTTCTTGAAGGCGCCGCCTTGGGAGCTGTGTGGATGGTCGACACCGTTGGGAAAACGTTTGTGGCGATCGGAATTAGGAAGTGGTGTGCCGTCGTATCTACCGCGTCCACGACGACGAGTCTTGGCGGCATCGTGCGGCGGATGCGTCTTGATGGACGAGCACAGGGCGGTGGATGCTGTCTGGCGTCATAGTGGCGTCGATGGCAGAGAGGTATGGCATGGTCGGTACGCTAGTTTCTGCTTTGAGATGGATTGGTGGAAGATGGCGGTGACGACAGAGTGCGTCGGACCGGTTTGTGCCCAAAACCCAGTATGTTGCTTTGTCCGGGCCTCCAGCTTTAGATGTTAGGCATTTGTGCGATGTCTATTTGGTATTAGGCTCGGACTATCGGCACCCCTTCATCAAGTGTATAGGAGTAGCGACAGATGTTGCTAAGATGGTGGCTTCAGACTACCTAATGCACTAATTTGTAGGTCTTTGTGAATAACTAATAAAATGACTACATGCATCGCCTAGACGTAGAGGCCGGGGGTAATCCTCCTTTTAAAAAGAAAACAACCCGTGCAATTCTATGAACATTCTTAATTTTCCTCGCCAAAACCAACAAACAAGCAATCGTCTGCCACTCAATGAGCATGTGCAGGTAATCAAAAGTGTCCTATGACATTCATTATGGATAATAGAATTATTGCAAGTGAATGGCACACCAACCTTCATTTGTTGGATGGTGATTTCACTTTCTGATTTCTACTATATATAACACCAGCTTCACTTGCGCAAACAACAAACTCCACCATCTCATTTGTTCATACTATGCTCCGGCCAGACAACTCTTCATTTAAGTATATTTGTATAATAAATGTTGATTCCAGTTCAAATAAGCAAGGAGAGAATGACTACAAAACTAAAACTGTATATGTCGACAATGTGTAAGAACAGGAGACACGGAAAGAAACGGCCACAACATGACTTACTGGGTGTACCACGATTCCGAGTGTCACGACCATCTTGTCTGCCACTTTGTGCCACCCAGAGTCATTGTTTGGACCGAATCCTATCTAGATGGCTCTCATTTCTTGCTACAACCAAAGCCAATAGTATGAACATACAATATCATATGGAGCAAGAAGACTATTACAAATTTTTATTTGCATAAATGAAAACTTATAATGTGTATGACCCGTATAATGTGAAGATGATAACAATTCTTGAAAGTGAAGTAGTTGCCCGGAGAGGGAGGGACTATTACCCAAAAAGGCTTTCGTCCCGCTTTATATATAAAGCATAGACCAACAGTGCCCGATACAACCGCACTCACCCACCACAAACGCACACACACACAAGGCAGGATACATAGGCGCTGAGCGCTGCAACACACTCCCTAGCACTACAAGAGCCGCCGGGGGCTTCAGCCGTGAACACCACGAAGAAGTGAAGCCGCATATGACGAACCGTGGGCTCCAAGGTGGCGCCTTCAAGAAGGATACGACACCGGAGCGCCGCCACCACCCGATCCAAGGACCAGAGTTTCCCCTAGAGCAACACGACGAGCAATGATAGCCGCGACGACGCCTTCAAGAAGGGAGCGATCTTCGCCGTCGCCAGTCCGTCCGAAGATAGAGTAGGTTTTTACCCCGGCCAATACTCACCGCCACCGAACGCCACACCCCGGCTACCACGCCGCCCGCACGGCCATGGCAGCCGGGCAGCACCAAGGCACGAGCTCTGCCCATGAGCGCTCGCCACCACCACCAGGGCCGCCGCCCCGGAGACCAAGACCTTGACACCAAGTCCCCCGAGCCCCTCCGCTACCCCAACCGCAGAAACGAGTGGAAAGGATCCGCCTTTCGCACCCCTGGCCGGTCCCAGCGCCGAGACCAAATAGGCCGGCCACCAAGCCTCCATCGAGCCGTCCTGCTACACCGGGCGCGAGACGAGCGCAGTCCTGCCGCCGGGCACGAGACGGGCCGGCCCTGCTGCCGGGCGTGAGACGAGCGCAGTCCTGCTGCCGGGCACGAGACGGGCCGGCCCTGCTGCCGAGCGCGAGACCAGCTCGGTCCTATGGCACCGGGTGCGAGACGGTCGATGGACCGCAGCCGGGAGAAGGCCAGCTCTCCGGCGAGAGAAGCGGACAGACGCCGAGGAGAGGAGTCGACGGCCGATACAGGCAGCCTACAGACGATCCAACGCCAGAACAATCTGGCCGCCGCCGCAGTCAACCTGCCACCACCACATCACCTATGCCACCACGCCCTGGTCAGCACCATCCGACGCCCCGCCACCCCGCACCGGAGCAGCGCCGACACCGGTCGCTACACCACCACCTCCACGGGGTCGCCGGCCACCCCCGCCAACGATGGCCTGCACATCCACCGGATCTGGGCCGGGATGCCCAGATCCGCCGCCAGCACGACCGTGCCCACCAGATCCCACGGGCCGCACGTGGGGAGGGGGAGGAGGAGTCGCCGGCGGGCCACAAGGACGCGGGGCGGAGCACCGGAGCAAGAGCCGGCCGGGACCCGACGCCGCGGGCAGGAGGGAGGCAGCCCGCGACGCCATCCATCCGCGCGCAGGAAGAGAACTTCCCCGCCGCCGCCGGCGGCGGCGAGGTAGGGGGAGACGGGGTGGAGGGACGGAGGGGGGATGCGAGGGTTGCCTCCTGACGGCGCTCGCGGGAGCGCCTCGGGAGGGAGAGGGGTCGGGTCGAGGGAGGGACTATTAGATTACCAATTATAGAATGATTTATTTATTTGGGTATGGTTCATCCTATGTGTATATCCTCCATCTAGATGTAAAGAATGGCAGATCGACGAAAAAATTCTTTGTAAGAGAAAATCTGTACGGTATATTTAATCTCAAAACATTTTAGGATTTTCAAAACATTTTGTATCGTTTCCAAACAAAATGAAATATTCATCTATATTATCGTCCTTGTTCAGTATCTAGGCCAAGCAATCCGAACTTCTGAAGAGTGCTCACGTCCTTGCCAAGCAAGATCCAACTAGGGGGTGTTTGGTTTGTAACCTAAGGTTGCAACACGTAACTTTAGGACCTGTTCGGAATTTCTCTATGAGCCAGCGCTAGCCAGCTTCTTGAGGGAGCCAGGAGTGTTCGGCCATGTCTCTACGAGCTTGTTGTGGTGGGGCCACCAGGCTGGGCCATTCCCAAAGAGAAAAATCATGCACAGTTCAACGAAAATCATGAGAAGGAAGAATCTGAGATTGGCGACCGCCTTCAATCGATCTGATGAAAGGCAACTAATGAACAAGAAGAAAGGCCAATCGGATCTTGTCAGAGATAATAGACCGGATATGATGGGATGTACTCCCTCCGTCTCATAATGTAAGACGTTTCTCCGTCCTATAATGTAAGACGTTTTTCCACATTAGTGTAGTGTCAAAAAACGTCTTACATTATAGAACGGAGGGAGTAGTAGTTTGCAGACATGGCCTTGGTCCATACACCACCAATGCTCCCATCAACTCATGACTGGCATGTTCACAAGTTGTATATCGTCGGTGGTTTAGGAATGAAATTAAGTAGTACGTGAAATTACTCTCATCATGATCAGCCTAGTCACTTAATTTGTCAGTTGCTTACATCATCGGTGGTATATGAGTGAAAATAAGTAGAGAGAATCTTTTGCCCAGTTAACGAGATCAGATTGTTTTTTCCTCTTTAGAGTGCAACCCAGCCATGAATATGAAGTTAAAAAGATTATACAGTGATGATGGATGCACATGTTACTTTCTTACCGAAACCACTCATGGTGAATTGCAACCAGCCATGAATAGTACAAAGCCATCTATATATACTGCTCAGTGTTGGGTCAAGTAGAAGCAAGCTGGACTAATGTAAGTCGACGCACATTTGCCCCGCGCGCGCGCACACACACACACACACAGAGAGGCGAGGGAATATGAGACCTCGGGAACAAGGAGGATAGATGGAGGACAGTGCTTCCCGGTTATCAGAGAATTCATTGTGCAAGGATCGTTCAGTACTCAGGCTCGATTCTATGGGAGGTAAACTGCCATGTGGATGCACTAATAAATCTTCAATAGTTGACAAGAACACCTTGAGCGCCTCGAATCACCATTGGCACGCATTTCTGTGGTGATAAGCCTATTCGCGCAGCCCGTGTCCACAATGGGCATCTCCCGTGTCACCTGTCCGCAATGGGCACCATTCAGCGGGCAACTCTTCCGGGAGCTGTAGGGTGATTGGTGGTTTTTGTTCATGTGGATCAGCTCAGTCAAGGTCGAAGGGGATACAAGGGAGGATGACGATTGCATGCCTGCTCTTGCGAAACTCAGTTTACCAAAAATTCTTGTTCAGTCAGTCGAGCATGTGGATGAAGTACTTGTGCTCCGTTTGCTCCTCTTGTCCTGGCAGTCCAGTGTGATGGTCCAGAGCAAGGACAACACTGCTCCAGCATTCCACGTGTAAAGGCGTGCTGCACAAACGGAAAAAGTCCAAAACAAATCTTGAACTTGTATACAGAAACTAAATCAAACCTTGAACTTCTAATCCTTGGAATCAGCACACCAAACTCTTTGATCCAGTCTATTTTAAACCTTGAGGGCGTTTCCCAACACGGATTGTCGACGTGGTAGGTCGAACCTAAGATTGTTGTCTGCGGCTGATGGAGGGGGCCAAGTTCTTGTTTATAAAATTTTGTTCAAAATTTTAAAAAAAATACTGCTGTGTTTGCAAATTGTGGTCATGAATTCAAAAAAAGGTTCTTGTTGTTTCAAAATTCCTTGCTTTTTGGAAAAAAAAATCGTAAACTGCAAAAAATGTATGTGTTTATAATTTTTTTCAATTTTTTTAAAAATGTTCATCTTTTCAATTTTGTCCATAAATTCAATAAATGTCAGGAACATTTCAAAATGTACGCACATTTCAAAAGTGTTCAAAAGTTAAAGAAATTTCAAGTTTTCTATTGTCGGTCACAAATTAGAAAATGTTTCATGATTTCCAAAATATTAGAATTTTCAATTTTTATTTGCATTTTTAAAAACTATTTGCTATTTCTACAATTGTTCACATATGTCAAAAAATCTTTACATGTTTCAAAAAATGTTTAGGAATTTCAAAAGTTGTGTCACATTTTTCAATATTTTTTTTTGTATTTTGTACATAATTTGTGTTGAAAAAGTATTTCACATTTACAAAAATTCACATTATTTCAAGAAATGTTTTGATTTTTATTTTTTTTTCATATATGAACGTCATGTGTATTCTTAGATACGGCGCGGTATCTATCATTGCTAGCAATCATGCCGAGTGGCTAGCTGCGTGTGCCTTGAGTTCTAGGTCCCAAGTTTGCTCGCAAGCTCATTGGTTTCCCAGAATTAATTTTTTTTGATGTTCGTTATGGAAGACAAGTGGCTTCGTGTAGTTTAAAAAATGCTTATTGTTTTTAAGTGGACATGTTTCAAAAAAGAAAATTGATTAATACCTTCAAAAAAATAAAAACAAACATGAAGAAAACCAACAAAAGAAAGAAGAGAAAACGAAGAGTATAACGAAGAAAAAACCAAAGAAATCCAGTGACAAAACAAATCGTAACGAAGTACGAATACCGAAAGAAAAAACAGGTGAAAAAACAAAGAATAACTAGAGTAGAGCGAGCGAACCAGAACTGCGCATGAGCGACGCGAGCGACTGCGCTAATGGGCCAGCTTGAGTTGTCCTAATGTCCAACCAACGAGTCAACGATCCTAGGATTTGACTTGCCCCTATGGAATACCAGCTATATGCTCTCAAGGTTTGAAATAGACCGGGTAAGAGAGTTGGGTGTGCTGATTTCAGGATTAGGAGTTCATGATTCGATTTAGCTTTCGTCACTCGTTATAGAAGACATGCGGCTTTTGTAGTTTCAAAAAATGTTTATTGTCATTAACTGGGCCTATGTCAAAAAAAACCAATTAAAACCGGGAAAGAAACAAAAAGAACAAAAAAAATGAATACTAAGAAAACCAAGAAAGAACGTAAAGAAAACCAAAGAGTGCAACAAAAACCCAATGAAAACCAGTTAAAAAACAAAGTGTAGCAAAGAAACAGAACAAAGAAAAGCAGTGAAAAAACAAAGAAAAACAAGAATAAAGCAAGTGAACCTACAACTATGCACGGGCGACTGCGCTAACGGGTTGGCCCGATTCGTCGTAATGTCCTGCCAGCCAGTCAACGATCCTAGTATTTGACTTGGCATGTCAGCGAATACTGGCAAAAGGCTTTCAAGGTTCAAAATAGATCGGTTCAAAGAGTTTGGTGGGGGATTAGGAATTTAGGGTTCGACTTAGCTTTCGTTTACAAGTTCAAGTTTATTTAGACTTTTTCATGAACAAACGGACTGTCGGTGAGAGACCTCCACCGCACGATCGATGGTGTCACCTGAGAGAAAGACACTGGAAAGAAGTAGGACTAGCCATTGGGTCCCACATATGTCAACTCAAACCAGATTTGTGGGTCTGATATGTCAGATTTACCATCAAACGACTTATTTGGATGTTGTTTGCATAACTAGCGCATACGTTGTCAGCATGTTTTGTAAAAGGTATTATAAGTTCTTCTAAGTCTAGATTTTTTTTGCGTAATCCACTCAAATATTCCGGAAACACAGAAAAGCAACATTCTTATATTTTTGCATGATTTGTGTGTGCCTGAGCACACCATTAGGTCCTCGAATAGTCAACAAGCTATCTTAGTTGGTCATATATATTCAAAAAAAAAATCATATCCACCATCGTATATATAAGCATTGTCAGTACCACTAACACAGATTTAGGGTATAAAACTATAATCATTAAAATTTGCAATAAACAACTTGTACAATACTATGAACATTCTTAAATTTCCTCATCAAAACCAGCAAACAAGCAGTCGTCTCCCACTCAATGAGCCTGTGCTGGTAATCAAACGTGTCCTATGCCATTCAAAATCGATAATAAAATAGTTGCAAGTAAATGGCACACCAACCAACATTTGTATATGGACGGTGATTTCTCTTTCTGGTTTCTACCATATATAACAGCACTTTCACCTGTGCAAACAACAAACTCCACCATCTCATTTGTGTTAAGAAATAGTATAATTGAGTGACCTACGCGCCTCGACAGTGCTTTGCCGTCACTGGCCGTCCTTTCCAGTTGAACGCAAGTAGTCTGAACTTCTTCGTTTGTTTCTTGGGCCACTGCTCTGGAGAACTACTACCTAGGCTTGCTGAGATTGATTGGGCCAGGATTGTACATCAGGCTAGAGCACTCTCTTCAAACAACGAACTGTAAAATGCCAGCAGGTATAGCATAACCAGGTAACAAACAGTAGTATTCCACCCAATGATCCTCTTGCAAGCAAACGTTTTCCAGATTAATCAGTGTGAACAATAAAAGTGATGCACATGGACATTGCAAAAAAAAAATGAATCGAACCCCTCCCCCATGGAGTTTATTAAGGCGGAAACAACAGTGAGAAACTAGAATTTACTAATGACAAGAGTTGAACCCTAGCCATCAAGGACACGTCACCATATCTGTACCAGCGAGCTACAACCCAATTCTGCAAATGTAAAATCTAGAAACCTTTACTTGAATAATGTAGATAGTGCTTTCACCCCCTCCTACTTATCCCTTCACCTGAGGAAGCAAATCGAATCCATATATTTATCCATATTTTACACTTTGATAGCATACTTCTTATTTTGCATGTATGTATGCCAATGTAGATAGCAAATTTACATAAAAACAGAGATAATGACCAGAAAACAAGAAGATATGTCATGTCACGTGTGCAATACATATCTACCATACAAATGATTATTCCAATTGATGTGTGTGGTATAAATGGTTAACGCACACATTTCATAGGACATGTAATGTTTGCAATGACTAGGTCATTGCAAATGATTTTCATGTGGGTCATAATTACGTCATCGAGCGCACAAAATTGAATTGAATGAATTGTCCAACTAATTATAGATGATTTATCAGTTGGAAAACATGTGGGCGGTTTTATCATCGCATACTTTTTGT
>NC_057801.1:40402515-40411060 GCF_018294505.1 Triticum aestivum | reverse complement strand
GGAAATATGCCCTAGAGGCAATAATAAATTAGTTATTATTATTATATTTCCTTGTTCATGATAATCGTTTATTATCCATGCTATAATTGTATTGATAGGAAACTCAGATACATGTGTGGGTACATAGACAACACCATGTCCCTAGTAAGCCTCTAATTGACTAGCTCGTTGATCAATAGATGATTACGGTTTCCTGACCATGGACATTGGATGTCGTTGATAACAGGATCACATCATTAGGAGAATGATGTGATGGACAAGACCCAATCATAAGTCTAGCACAGAGATCGTGTAGTTCGTATGCTATAGCTTTTCTAATGTCAAGTATCATTTCCTTAGACCATGAGATTGTGCAACTCCCGGATACCGTAGGAATGCTTTGGGTGTACCAAACGTCGCAACGTAACTGGGTGGCTATAAAGGTACACTACAGGTATCTCCGACAGTGTCTGTTGGGTTGGCACGAATCGAGACTGGGATTTGTCACTCCGTGTGACAGAGAGGTATCTCTGGGCCCACTCGGTAGGACATCATCATAATGTGCACAATGTGACCAAGGGGTTGATCACGGGATGATGTGTTACGGAACGAGTAAAGAGACTTGCCGGTAAAGAGATTGAACAAGGTATCAGGATACCAACGATCGAATCTCGAGCAAGTACAATACCGCTAGACAAAGGGAATTGAATACGGGATTGATTCAATCCTCGACATCGTGGTTCATCCGATGAGATCATCGTGGAACATGTGGGAGACAACATGGGTATCCAGATCCTGCTGTTGGTTATTGGCCGGAGAGTTGTCTCGGTCATGTCTACGTGTCTCTCGAACCCGTAGGGTCTACACACTTAAGGTTCGATGACGCTAGGGTTATAAAGGAAGTTTGTATATGGTTACCGAATGTTGTTCGGAGTCCCGGATGAGATCCTGGACGTCACGAGGAGTTCCAGAATGGTCCGGAGGTACAGATTTATATATGGGAAGTCCTATTTTGGCCACCGAAAATGTTCAGGATTTTTCGGTATTGTACCGGGAAGGTTCTAGAAGGTTCCAGAGTGGGGCCCACCTGCATGGGGGACCCATATGAACGTGGGTAGTGGGGGCAAGGCCCCACACCCCTGGTCAAGGCGCACCAAGATCCCCCCTTAGAAGGAATAAGATCATATCCCGAAGGGATAAGATCAAGATCCCTAAAAAAGGGGATAACAATCGGTGGGGAAGGAAATAATGAGATTTCTTTCTTCCAACCTTTGCCAACGCCCCAATGGACTTGGAGGGCAAGGAATCAGCCCCCTCCACCCCTATATATAGTGGGAGGCGCATGGGAGCTTTACAAAAAGTTTTGGCGCAGCCCTCCCCCTCTCCCAAGTTCGCCTCCTCTCCCGCGGTGCTTGGTGAAGCCCTGCAGGATTGCCACGCTCCTCCATCACCACCACGCCGTTGTGCTGCTGCTGGATGGAGTCTTCCTCAACCTCTCCCTCTCTCCTTGCTGGATCAAAGCATGGGAGATGTCACCGGGCTGTACGTGTGTTGAACGCGGAGGTGCCGTCCGTTCGGCACTAGGATCTCCGGTGATTTGGATCACGACGAGTACGACTCCTTCAACCCCGTTCTCTTGAACGCTTCCGCTTAGCGATCTACATGGGTATGTAGATGCACTCTCCTTCCCCTTGTTGCTAGTCTCTCCATAGATAGATCTTGGTGACTCGTAGGAAAATTTTGAATTTCTGCTACGTTTCCCAACAGTGGTATCAGAGCTAGGTCTATTGCGTAGATTCTTTGCATGAGTAGAACACAAAGTAGTTGTGGGCGTTGATTTTGTTCAATATGCTTACCGTTACTAGTCCAATCTTGTTTCGACGGTATTGTGAGATGAAGCGGCCCGGACCGACCTTACACGTACTCTTACGTGAGACAGGTTCCACCGACTGACATGCACTTGGTGCATAAGGTGGCTAGCGGGTGCCAGTCTCTCCCACTTTAGTCGGAACGGATTCGATGAAAAGGGTCCTTATGAAGGGTAAATAGCAGTTGATATATCACGTTGTGGTTATTGCGTAGGTAAGAAACGTTCTTGCTAGAAACCCATAGCAGCCACGTAAAACATGCAACAACAATTAGAGGACGTCTAACTTGTTTTTATAGGATATGCTATGTGATGTGATATGGCCAAGAAGAATGTGATGAATGATATATGATGTATGAGATTGATCATGTTCTTGTAATAGGAATCACGACTTGCATGTCGATGAGTATGACAATCGGTAGGAGCCATAGGAGTTGTCTTAATTTATTGTATGACCTGCGTGTCATTGAACAACGCCATGTAATTACTTTACTTTATTGCTAACCGGTAGCCATAGTAGTAGAAGTAATAAGTTGGCGAGACAACTTCATGGAGGCACGATGATGGAGATCATGATGATGGAGATCATGGTGTCATGCCGGTGACGATGATGATCATGGAGCCCCGAAGATGGAGATCAAAAGGAGCAATATGATATTGGCCATATCATGTCACTATTTGATTGCATGTGATGTTTATCATGTTTATACATCTTATTTGCTTAGAACGACGGTAGTAAATAAGATGATCCCTCATTAAAATTTCAAGAAAGTGTTCCCCCTAACTGTGCACCGTTGCGAAAGTTCGTCGTTTCGAAGCACCACGTGATGATCGGGTGTGATAGATTCTTACGTTCACATACAACGGGTGTAAGCCAGATTTACACACGCGAAACACTTAGGTTAACTTGACGAGCCTAGCATGTACAGACATGGCCTCGGAACACAAGAGACCGAAAGGTCGAGCATGAGTCGTATGGAGGATACGGTCAACATGAAGATGTTCACCGATGATGACTAGTCCGTCTCACGTGATGATCGGACACGGCCTAGTTGACTCGGATCATGTAATCACTTAGATGACTAGAGGGATGTCTATCTGAGTGGGAGTTCATAAGATGAACTTAATTATCCTGAACATAGTCAAAAGACCCTTTGCAAATTATGTCATAGCTCGCGCTTTAGTTCTACTGTTTTAGATATGTTCCTAGAGAAAATATAGTTGAAAGTTGATAGTAGTGATTATGCGATCAGTAGAAAGCTTATGTCCTTAATGCACTGCTCAGTGTGCAGAACCCCAAACGTCGTCTGTGGATGTTGCGAACATCGGACATACACGTTTTGATAACTACGTGATAGTTCAGTTAAATGGTTTAGAGTAGAGGCACCAAAGACGTTTTTCAAAATGTCGCAGAACATATGAGATGTTTCGAGGGCTGAAATTGGGATTTGAGGCTCGTGCCCACATCAAGAGGTATAAGACCTCCGACGATTTTCTTAGCCTGCAAACTAAGGGAGAAAAGCTCAATCGTTGAGCTTGTGCTCAAATTGTCTGAGTGCAACAATCACTTGAATCGAGTGGGAGTTGATCTTCCAGATGAGATAGTGATGTTTCTCCAAAGTCATTGCCACCAAGCTGCTAGAGCTTCGTGATGAACTATAACATATCAGGGATAGATAAGATGATCCTTGAGGTATTCGCGATGTTTGACACCGCGAAAGTAGAAATCAAGAAGGAGCATCAATTGTTGATGGTTGGTGAAACCGCTAGTTTCAAGAAGGGCAAGGGCAAGAAGGGATACTTCATGAAACGACAAATCAGTTGCTGCTCTAGTGAAGAAACCCAAGGTTGAACCCAAACCCGAGACTAAGTGCTTCTGTAATAAGGGGAACAGCCACTGGAGCAGAACTACCCTAGATACTTGGTAGATGAGAAGGCTGGCAAGGTCGATAGAAGTATATTGGATATACATTATGTTAATGTGTACTTTACTAGTACTCCTAGTAGCACCAGGGTATTAAGATACCGGTTCAGTTGCTAAGTGTTAGTAACTCGAAAAAAAAGCTACGGAATAAACGGAGACTAGTTAAAGGTGAGCTGACGATATGTGTTGGAAGGGTTTCCAAGTTTGATGTGATCAAACATCGCACGCTCCCTCTACCATCAAGATTAGTATTAAACCTGAATAATTGTCATTTGGTGTTTGCGTTGAGCATAGACATGATTGGATTATGTCTATCGCAATACGGTTATTCATTTAAGGAGAATAATGGTTACTCTATTTATTTGAATAATACCTTCAATGGTCTTGCACCTAAAGGAATGGTTTATTGAATCTCGATTGTAGTGATACACATTTTCATGCCAAAAGATATAAGATAGTAATGATAGTACCACTTACTTGTGGCACTGCGATGTAAGTCATATTGGTATAAAACGCATGAAGAAGCTCCATGTTGATGGATCTTTGGACTCACTCGTTTTTGAAAAGTTTGAGACATGCGAACCATGTCTATTGGTGTATACGCATGAAGAAACTCCATGCAGATGGATCATTCGGACTCACTTGATTTTTGAATCACTTGAGTTATGTAAATCATACCACATGGGCAAGATGACTGAAAGGCCTCGTTTTTCCAGTAAAATGGAACAAGATGGCAACTTGTTGGAAGTAACACATTTTGATGTGTGCAGTCCAATGAGTGCCGAGGCATGCAGTGAATATCGTTATGTTCTTACTTCACAGATGATTCGAGTAGATGTTGAGTATATTTACTTGATGAAACAAAAGTCTGAATTATTGAATGGTTCAAGTAATTTCAGAGTGAAGTTAAAGATCATCGTGACGAGAGGATAAAATGTCTATGATATGATCATAGACATGAGTATCTGAGTTAAGAGCTTTGGCACGCAATTAAGAAATTGTGGAAATTGTTTCACAATTAATACCGCCTGGAACACCATAGTGTGATGGTGTGTCCGAACATCATAGTTGCACCCTATGGGATATGGTGCATACCATGATGTCTCTTATCGAATTACCACTATCGTTCATGGGTTAGGCATTAGAGACAACTGCACTCGCTTTAATAGGGCACCACGTAATTCCATTGAGACGACACCGTTTGAACTATGGTTTGGAGAAACCTAAGTTGTCGTTTCTTAAAAGTTTGGGGCTGCGACGCTTATATGAAAAAGTTTTAGGTTGATAAGCTCGAACCCAAAGCGGATAAAATGCATCTTCATAGGACACCCAAAATAGTTGGGTATACCTCCTAATTCAGATCCGGAACCAAAAGGATTGTTTCTTGAATCGGGTCCTTTCTCGAGGAAAGGTTTGTCTCGAGAATTGAGTGGGAGGATGGTGGAGACTTGATGAGGTTATTGAACCGTCACTTCAACTAGTGTGTAGCAGGGCACGGGAAGTTGTTCCCGTGGCACCTACACCAATTGAAGTAGAAGCTTATGATAGTGATCATGAAACTTCGGATCAAGTCACTACCAAACCTCGTAGGTCGACAAGGATGCGTACTGCTTCAGAGTGGTACAGTAATCCTGTCTTGAAGGTCATGTTGCTAGACAACAATGAACCTACGAGCTATGGAGAAGCGATGGTGGGCCCAAATTCCGACAAATGGTTAGAAACCATGAAATCCGAGATAGGATCCATGTATCAGAACAAAGCATGGACTTTGGTGGACTTGCCCGATGATCAGCAAGCCATTGAGATAAATGGATCTTTAAGAAGAAGACGAACATGGACGGTAATGTCACCATCTATGAAGCTCGACTTGTGGCGAAGAGTTTTTCACAAGTTCAAGGAGTTGACTACGATGAGATTTTCTCATCCGTAGCGATGCTTAAGTCCGTCGGAATCAAGTTAGCATTAGCTGCATTTATGAAATCTGGCAAATGGATGTCAAAACGAGTTTCCTTACCAGTTTTCGTAAGGAAAGGTTGTATGTGATACAATCATAAAGGTTTTGTCGATCCTAAGGATGCTAAAAGGTATGCTAGCTCCAGCGATCTTTCCATGGACTGGAGTAAGCATCTCGGAGTTGGAATGTGTTCTTTGATGAGATGATCAAATATTTTGGGTTTATACAAAGTTCATGAGAAACTTGTATTTCCAAAAAGGTGAGTGGGAGCACTATAGAATTTCTGATGAGTATATGTTGTTGACATATTGTTGATCAGAAATGATGTAGAATTTCTGGAAAGCATATGGGGTTATTTGAAAAGTGTTTTTCAATGGAGAACCTGGATTAAGCTACTTGAACATTGAGCATCAAGACCTATGAGGATAGATCAAAAACCGCTAAATGGTAATTTCAAATGAGCACATACCTTGACATGATCTTGAAGGTGTTCAAGATGGATCAGTCAAAGAAGGAGTTCCTACCTGAGTTGTAAGGTATGAAGTTAAGAGTTAAAGCTCGACCACGGCAGAAGAGAGAGAAAGGACGAAGGTCGTCCCCTATGCTTCAGACGTAGGCTCTATAGTATGCTATGTTGTGTACCGCACCGGAAGTGTGCCTTGCCATGAGTCAGTCAAGGGGTACAAGAATGATCCAGGAATGGATCATTGGACAGCGGTCAAAATTGTCCTTGGAGTAAATAAAGACATGTTTCTCGATTATGGAGGTGATAAAGAGTTCGGCGTAAAGGGTTACGTCGATGCAAGCTTTAACACCTATCCGAGTGACTCTGAGTAGCAAACCGGATACGTATAGTGGAGTAACCATTTGGAATAGCTTCAAGTGGAGCATGGAAGCAGCATTTACAATATGACATAGAGAATTGCTAAGTACATACAGATCTGAATGTTACAGACCCGTTGACTAAAACCTCTCTCACAAGCAAAACATGATCAAGCCCCCGAACTCATTGAGTCTTAATCACATGATGATGTGAACTAGTTTAGTGACACTAGTAAACTCTTTGGATGTTGGTCACATGGCAATGTGACCTGTGAGTGTTAATCACATGGCGATGTAAACTAGATTATTGACTCTAGTGCAAGTGGGAGACTGTTGGAAATATGCCCTAGAGGCAATAATAAATTATTTATTATTATTATATTTCCTTGTTCATGATAATCGTTTATTATCTATGCTATAATTGTATTGATAGGAAACTCAGATACATGTGTGGGTACATAGACAACACCATGTCCCTAGTAAGCCTCTAATTGACTAGCTCGTTGATCAATAGATGGTTACGGTTTCCTGACCATGGACATTGGATGTCGTTGATAACGGGATCACATCATTAGGAGAATGATGTGATGGACAAGACCCAATCCTAAGCCTAGCACAAAGATCGTGTAGTTCGTATGCTATAGCTTTTCTAATGTCAAGTATCATTTCCTTAGACCATGAGATTGTGCAACTCCCGGATACCGTAGGAATGCTTTGGGTGTACCAAACGTCACAACGTAACTGGGTGGCTATAAAGGTACACTACAGGTATCTCCGAAAGTGTCTGTTGGGTTGGCACGAATCGAGACTGGGATTTGTCACTCCGTGTGACGGAGAGGTATCTCTGGGCCCACTCGGTAGGGCATCATCATAATGTGCACAATGTGACCAAGGGGTTGATCACGAGATGATGTGTTACGGAAGGAGTAAAGAGACTTGCCGGTAACGAGATTGAACAAGGAATCAGGATACCAATGATCGAATCTCGGGCAAGTACAATACCGCTAGACAAAGGGAATTGAATACGGGATTGATTGAATCCTCGACATCGTGGTTCATCCGATGAGATCATCGTGGAACATGTGGGAGCCAACATGGGTATCCAGATCCCGCTGTTAGTTATTGGCCGGAGAGTTGTCTCGGTCATGTCTACGTGTCTCCCGAACCCGTAGGGTCTACACACTTAAGGTTCGATGATGCTAGGGTTATAAAGGAAGTTTGTATGTGGTTACCGAATGTTGTTCGGAGTCCCGGATGAGATCCCGGACGTCACGAGGAGTTCCAGAATGGTCCAGAGGTAAAGATTTATATATGGGAAGTCCTATTTTGGCCACCGGAAAATGTTCAGGATTTTTCGGTATTGTACCGGGAAGGTTCTAGAAGGTTCCGGAGTGGGGCCCACCTGCATGGGGGACCCACATGAACGTGGGTAGTGGGGGCAAGGCCCCACACCCCTGGTCAAGGCGCACCAAGATCCCCCCTTAGAAGAAATAATGGGATTTCTTTCCTCCCACCTTTGCCAACGCCCCAATGGACTTGGAGGGCAAGGAATCAGCCCCCTCCACCCCTATATATAGTGGGGAGGCGCATGGGAGCTTTACAAAAAGTTTTGGCGCAGCCCTCCCCCTCTCCCAAGTTCTCCTCCTCTCCCGCGGTGCTTGGCGAAGCCCTGCAGGATTGCCACGCTCCTCCATCACCACCACGCCGTTGTGCTGCTATTGGATGTAGTCTTCCTCAACCTCTCCCTCTCTCCTTGCTGGATCAAGGCATGGGAGACGTCACCGGGCTGTACGTGTGTTGAACGCGGAGGTGCTGTCCGTTCGGCACTAGGATCTCCGGTGATTTGGATCAAGACGAGTACGACTGCTTCAACCCCGTTCTCTTGAACGCTTCCACTTAGCGATCTACAAGGGTATGTAGATGCACTCTCCTTCCCCTCGTTGCTGGTTTCTCCATAGATAGATCTTGGTGACTCGTAGAAAAATTTTGAATTTCTGCT
>NC_057801.1:40387944-40402306 GCF_018294505.1 Triticum aestivum | reverse complement strand
GCCAACCCCGATGAGGTAGTCACAATTATCTTGTCAGCTCTTTGTGCTACCCATGTGTTATTTCGAACAACTTCATGTGTGTCTTGTATGTTTTAACTGTAACCACAATGCATGCCAAATAGTTTGGCCAAGTGCAAAATTTAGGTTTGTCAATGACGGTACGACAGAGTGAGGTCGATGCCTAATCCTGAATATTAGGAACCCGAGTAGCTACTTGCTCGAACGTAAAGTTAGTTTTGACAATTTTTTGCAAGGTCTCAAATTTCCATATTGCACGGGCTCACCGATTGCGCATGTTCAAAAGTTGCGGGTCGACTCCATTGTAGAGTGTGTATTCTAAACATATATGATCATATTGCTCATCTCTGATTTGTTCTACAACCAAAAGAGGTTAACATGTTAAATGTTATGGAGCTAAGAGAGGATTATCCTTTTTTTTGCTTATATGAAACTACAGTAATCGAGTGGAAGGTCATCTAAATGTGAATTCCAAACTAGTGGTTTGTAACGTAAGTAACAGCTTGGAACATAGAGGAACCATTAGATATTACGAACAATTTATGAATGTTTTATGTTTCATCTGATGTGTATACCTTCCATCTAAAATATGCAGCCCAAAAAGGTGAAGACAATCTTTTTATTTTCAAAATAAACTTTATATGGCCCAGTCGGTGTGTTACATCGATGTGCTCTAGGAGATATATGATGAGCTTTGAATAGCTGTGTGTGACCGTACCAAAAGCAAGATGCAAGAAATATTGGTTTTAAAAATACCAAACCACCATGATATGGATGTAGACATAAATGCTTTCTTTATAGTGCAAATCAACTTCATGATACTGTAACATGGAGCAACAATGAAATGCTAATACGGCATACTGGTTCAAATATCTTGTAGTTGGCACATTTACCTATTCATAGTAAAAGAACACGGAAAAAGAATTCCTATTTCAGACCACTTGCAGAAGCCACAGCTGTATGATCAAAGCTTGCACTCCGATTGGATGGCCCTGGATAGCCTGGTTAAGCTAGCTGAACCAACCAATAAGCTGTTTTCATAAAATGAAAGCACTACGATTAGCTTAAGCCGCCCGTGCACTCAGATTCAGGTAAAATAATGTTGTACTACCTATTCGGGTTGCATATGCACGAGGCAACCCTCAACCTAATTTGTATTTTAGTCGTTGCAAAGGTGTTGCGACTTGGAGCAAACGATGCTTTGCTTTTCTAAATCCCTTGATAATTGCACTACCCATGGACTATATGTGAATGTAGTTTTCATGTACACACAGTAATATAATGTGAGGTCATGATCGACAAGATTTGCACTGAAGTAGCCTCCTTGGAGATCACAAGGGGCAGATTCTGCTCGTGATGACGATGACACCAATTGATTAATTAACTAAGCCTGTCCGGCAGCCAGGAGATGAACACACAAACTACTTTGATGGTGAAGAATCGACCCAGTTGACACTTGACAGTGACAACGAGTCATAGTGGTCTGAACTGAAGGGAATAAACACTTTCATGCACACCTGGTCTGGATCTAGAACAAATGCTAACAGGGCCCATGGCAGCTTAGACATGTGCTGGTATGCCCAGCGGCCAGGTCATCTCGCTTCCCTCCATTACGAGCGGTCGCTGAGTTTGGACGTATAGCCACATCAGCTGGCCCCAGTACCGCTTATGTAGTGCACGTACAACGCTGTCACTTCGCTTCCTCCTATATATCCACTACCCGGCGTTCAGTTGAGCAAGAAATAGACTTTGTTTGGTTACCTTGCTTATCCATATTTTACACTTCCATAAAACACAGTAGAGATTTTATTACTAGTATGTCAATGTAGAAGCATAGCAAGTTCATGTTATATGCAACCAACACGTAGGAATAAGAGATATGGGGAAAGCAACACAAACGAATCCTTCAGGATAGTCTACACTCGATGGAAGGTTCAGGAGCACCTTATACGCTCTTTGTGTCATGAAGGCGTTATACAAACCGACTTCCACATGAGTGGATATCCACAGGATGGTGTTGACGAGGCCTTGCTCCGGTGCTCCCCCCTAACCTAATTTCAGAGGGGTATTTTTGTCCCCGTGATTTTGTTTTTTTTTCTGGCCTGCCGTAGCCCAGATCCAAGCCCTGTCTAGCCCTGCCAAGCCCTGTATAGCCCAGACCATATACATACAGTACCTGGTCCGAAAAAAAAAACATCACACGACCCCACGACCACGTAGGACCTGCCGGATTCAATCATTCACACAGCTCCGTCAATCTCGCGAGCATTCACGCAGCTCCCTAATTCACGCGGTAGATCTCCAGCGGGGCGCGCAGGGCTATCTCGTCGCCGGCGATCTCATCGGACGGCGGGCGCGGCAACATCGTGAATCTCCAGCGCTCACAGGTACCGCATCCTGCATCCCCCCACACCCCTCTAGTCTCGCTCGCGGCAACATCGAACGAACTGCAGCCGTCAGAGATAGTGGTTAGCCTAGCGGGGAGGGAAACCTACCTACCCAGCGGCGTATGCAATCGTGGATCTTGTTCCGGTAGTGCTGCTCCTCGTGATCTGGGTTTCTTCAGTGTAGGGTTCACATAGTGTCGATAGCCGTCGGCTGTGTCCACCAGGACTATCATTATTTGATGTGGCGGCTAACCTAGGTATCCGGCGACAGAGGTAATCACAGATCTAGCTAGGTTTTGTAGTGCCTCTCCTCGCGATTGAAAGTGATCACTACGGGTGTCATGGCCATCTTCCTGACTTGGTTTGGCAGATCTGAACGACCTCGGTTGGGGTTGTTTACATAACATCCGTGATCGTGAGTGGCATTACCATGTTGTAATTTTTTGGTGCCATCCTACAACATTATATTTTTGTGTTGAAAATTTGTAGATGGATGAGCATGATGATGGTCAGGAAAACAATTCGGAGCTCTCAAATGAAGATTACATTAGTCAGGTACGTAAGTGAAAAAATTTATTGGCATGCAAATTGAATTCATTCTGGAATATTATATGATAAGTAATTATGTATTTGTGTTGTATTTTTTAGTTTATTTCCGAATGTCATAATGCATACGACTATTACGGTGAATCCGATGCGGAGACAGGCCTTAATAACGAATCATCAAATGCACCTGATTCTGGGGATTCGCAGTCGTCGGTCACCATGAGTGAGGTATTTGTGTAATCAATGTTCTATGAAAGTAATGTTAAACCATACAAAACAGTTTTCATGGCTATGTTTTGATTGTGTAGGTGACAGAAGATGGTGGGGTAATGAATGTCCAAGATACTGCCAGTGCAGATGATAAGAGGGATATGTTCATGCAGATAATGGACATGACTTTTATGACTCACGATGCTGCGTATGATTTCTACAACAGCTATGCTAGAGCTAACGCTTTCAGCATTAGGAAGAATAAGGTTAGGTATACCAAAACCGAGGCACATCTTATGCGTTATAGGAAGTTTGTTTGTTACAGACAAGGGAAACGTGACAACAAGTTGCTAACCGAGGAAGGGCATAGCCGTCGGCTCAGAGCCAAGACACGCTTCTTTTGCGAAGCACACCTGACTGTCAAGCTTGACCAAAAGGGGTTTGGTATGTTGCAAGTTTTGAGGACAAGCATAGCCATATGTTGGCAGGACCGGACGAGGTACCTTTTCTTTGGTCCCACAGAAAAATCAAAGAGTTACAGAAGCATGAGATAGTGTCCATGGGAGCTGCAGGGATTAGAATTCACGACATGATGGATTCCCTCATCAGCAAACATGTATGGTATGGCGGTGTTGGTTTTACCAGGCGTGAAATATACAACCATTGTGCCAGGGAGAAGAGGAAGCTGCTTTCAAAAGGTGATGCTGCCACATCCATAGGCATCATGGCCAGTAGGAAACAGAGGGATCCTAGCTTCTTTTTCGAGTACATGCTAGATAAGGAAGGACACTTGAATAGGATGTTCTGGTGTGACTCCCAGTCTCGTCATGACTATGAGGACTTTGGCGACGTGCTTGTATTTGACAGCACGTACAAGATGAACCACTATGGTATGCCATTCATACCTTTTGTTGGTCTTAACAATCACCGGAAGACCACTGTTTTTGGCTGTGCCATAGTTTCGAACGAGACCGAATAGACATACGTGTGGCTGCTGCAGACTTTTTTGAGGTCCATGTGTCAAGAGATGCCGAAGAGTGTAATCACAGACGCCGATGCTGCGATGATCAAGGCAATTCACTAAGTCTTGCCAGACGTGTGGCACCGTATATGTACATGGCATATAGAAAAATATATGAAGATTCACCTCAATCCCAAGTCCTTGAAGGAGTTCCGAACCCTTTTGTACTACAGCACGTCCACGACCACGTTTGAGGAGAGATGGCACGCGTTTACCAAAACATGGCAGTCGGAAAAAAACAGTAACATGATTCAGACGGATGTATAAGAAGAGGAGACTGTGGGCCGCGGCTTATCTGACAGAGGGGTTTTGGCTTGGCATGAAAAGCAACCAGCGGAGTGAAAGCCTAAACTCATGCCTTCACCTCCACCTAGACGGTGAAATGACCCTGGTGGATATGATTTTGCATTATGAGAACGCCGTTGTACGTATCCGTGAAAACGAGGCGCGAGATGACTGCACGGCCTCACAGAGTTTACTGGTGCCAGTTACTAGCTCGAGGGAACTTGAGATAGCTGCTTCTCACGTCTTCACTCCAGCAAACTTCTATATGTTGCAAGATGATCTTAGAAAAATTGATGGCATGGAGATTGTAGAAATTAAGCTGGGAGACGGATCACTGCAGTACATCGTGGCCTGGAAGAATAACTAGAATAGCCGTTTTTGGGTGGAGTATACAACAGTAAATTCCGCAGAACCTATACGGTGTAGCTGCAGAAGAATGATTCGAAAGGGTCTACCTTGCAAACACATATTCCACGTACTGAAGTACTTGAACATATCTGAAATACCAAAGTGTTTAGTTCTTGTTTGGTTCACAAAACAAGCAAGGTTGGGACTGCCCGCTAGGCGCACAAGCGATCTGTTGAGATATGGTTGGACTGGGGCAGAGGAAAGAATGAAATATAGCCTGGTCAGTGTGTTAGCTTCAGAAGCTATGCATGGGGCATGCAAACACCCAGCTTTGTGGGATCAGTTACAGGATAGTGTGAAGGCTGTGATAGCTAAGAGTCATGAGTATGATCTGCTACTAGGAAAATTTGAGCAACAATATAAATGACTTCAGTAAGTGTGCAGTTGAATATGTAGACGACGGTGAAGGCAACATGGTCGCAGTTAAAGATCCTATGAAAGTGTCCAGCAAAGGTGCAACAAAGGTAGATGAGAACCGCCCTTTCTCGAAAAATGGTAGACCACTCTCTTTTGATGAGTTGAAAACCCGGTGCGGCGCTTGCAAATTGCTAGGACACACTAAACATACCAAGAAATGCAAACTAAATCAGAAGTAAGTATTTGTATGCATTCTGGATTACTGAAAAAATTATCATTCATTAACTTATCTTGTCTTCTATGATGTGCAGAACAGTGGAGAAGGAAGAAGTGTAGAACACTTGCTTCAATTTTTTACGAATAAATCGAGTGAACATGGCAGTATATCCTTTTCACATTATGGCATCAATTTTAATTGGACGTTTAACATCGTGTTTGGATCCTATACATATCTTCTATACCTAAATAGCTAGCCCCCACTACTAGATTTGTCTACACATGCTTGCTTCCACATGACCTCAATTATTTACAGCCTTCCGATCAAAATTATGTGGCATCAAGGAATCATGCATGTGCTCATAAGTTACTTTTTGCATTAATGTAAATTATGCCACCTCATATCATGCACGTCTTATTTTCCCAACGCATGCATGCATTTTTTGCATTAACCTATCAACTCAAACAACGCCACTTCATCAATCATGTCTTCTATTTGTGGGGATTTTTTTCTCTTTTATACATCATTTTGCCACACACACTTCTTTTAAGTTTTATCATTTTTAACATGTAAAACTCTTACATTTAATTTCATTGGTTTTAAGAACTAATTTATGGATTGGTTTTAACACGGTTCCCGCAGCAACGCGCGGGGCATCATCTAGTTGTAGCAACTCGATCGGCACTTTGTTTAGTGGGAGTGTCAAATTTTTACATCTCTAAATAAACAACAAAATCTGACCTAAATAAATTAGCTATAAATTAGAAAGAATATTGTACATTTCCCCTCCCCACGTCCTAACTGCCATTAAATCACCTAACTTACCAGTCCCCACCACACATTCACCCACCTACCTCGCGCGCCGGTTCAAACACCCTTATCCCCACCTACAGTAGATCGAGAAAACCCCCGCCGGCGACCGCTGCAGCCGCCTCCACGGAGAAAAGCCTCGGCTGGCAGAGAGCGACGATGAAGCTCGCCAGAGATGACGAGGGGTGGCGCGCCCAGTTGGCGGAGGTGTGCGGCTGGTTCCCCAGCACGGAGATGTTGGTCAACAACGCGCGTGGCCTCATCAAAGTCCTCACCGACGCTGAGAAGAAGCGCGCCTTCCCCTACGGCTGCGGCGTCCCGCAGGCTCTCCTCCTCATCTGGGCAATGCGAGAGGCCACGCTGAGCGACTCCCCTGTTCAGCGTGCAAGGTGGTGGATGTACCGCTCCACCACCATGACGCTGCGGCCAGATCCAGCACGCGTCGCGTCGATGGCGGAGCGCATCGACGTCGAGCTCGCTATCCCTGCGCCCGTGAGCCCGGACTACCAGGTCCGCCACGTGCCAAAGCCAGTCCTGCCATTGGGCTCTGACGTCATGGAGGACGACATGGACGAGGTACTGCTCATCCCTGATGACCCTGAGCAGGGCGAGGAGGACGCCGTGCAGATGGTAGCGCCGGTTGCCGTCGAGGGTGGCAAAACAATGCCCATCGACGTCGAGCTCCTTCCCCTGCACCCTGACATAGTGAAGGTGGAAGAAGAGGAGGTGGCTCAGGATCAGGTGGCGCCAGCGGTGGTCAAGAAGAAGGCTTCTCCGTGTGTGGTGCGCCGCTCACGCCGCCTCAAATTTCTGAAGAAGTGAAGATGGGCACATTTGGTGAAGGAGGATGAAGCTACTGGTTATCTTAAGTTAGGTATGCTATTATATGTTTCAGCATATAAGTTAACATTATTTTGGGTTTGATGTTGGTTAAGTATGCTTTTATATTTAAGCATATAAGTAATGCAATCGGTACGGTTTGATCGGGTTCTTTGTGGCTGAAGAACTGAATATCTACTACTCACCCTAAGTGCCAAGTTTAGTTAAATTTCTGAATATTGAATATGTATTGTTGCTTTGCTTCAGTGTTGCATGGAAGCTGCTAGATGTTGCTCCTATGTTGCAACAAGACAATGTACTAGTCTGCTACATAAATCAGTAGTGTTGCTAGGTGATGTGCCCATGTGCATCACATACCAAATATAGAACATGCCAAAAGTGCATTGTCTATGAAATACAGGACATGCCAAAAGTGCATTGTCTGCCAAATATAGAACATGCCAAAAGTGCACTGTCTACCAATCATTATGGCCCCATGTTATTTATGCTGCAATCTCTGTTACACTTTGCCCATAAACTGAATAGCAAATAATTCAGCATCATTTCATCATGTCAATTACAATGATGTCAATAACTTTATGAACAATCTACTTGCTAACTATGACAGCAATCATAATGGCAAGCAGGCCAAGATACAGAAGACCTCCAAATCCTAAAATCCTATCCCTATAGAGCAATATCTCCTTGTGCATCTTAACCATTTCCCTCTTTTCTTTCTCATTCCTTTTAATTTCAGCTTCATATTCTGTAATCTTAGTCTCCAGTTTCTTGTTCTTCATGGCAAGATACTTAATGACTGACTTTGCTTTGCTATCCCACTCCCCATCAACCCATTAAACATACTCAGAAGTGATATCATCCTAAATAAATCATGAACAATTCAAGTCATTTTATAACTGAACTTGTCGCTGCAAGCGTTAAACACTGAACTTTTTTGCAGCTTGACCGCAATAGTATTACTAGTTTGAAGATCATGCTCAGTACACTAACCTCAAACACACATCCCCCGAGTGCGCTGCCAAAATTGTCTGCATCTATGCAGACACGGGCACTAGGAGTTTCCTGCTGACCACATAGATGGAGCTTATCATGGCCACA
Source organism: Triticum aestivum (assembly GCF_018294505.1). Taxonomy (NCBI): domain Eukaryota; kingdom Viridiplantae; phylum Streptophyta; class Magnoliopsida; order Poales; family Poaceae; genus Triticum; species Triticum aestivum. Next base: position 40,394,109 of record NC_057801.1, on the reverse strand, counting down.
GGTGATGAATTATGGGCGATAATGCTGGGATGTAAAGAAGAACGGTAAAGAACTTACCTTTTTGCCACCAAAGTGTAGCACTGAAGAAACCCTAGCCGTGGGCCGGCCCGCCGCCGCCCACGAAACCCCCGTCCCCTGTTCCACTAGACCCGCCGCCGCTGCCTCCTGTGCCACTGAATCCGGCCCACCTGCTTGCAGGACCCAGGGTTCGACCTAACTTGCGGTCGCCACTGCTCTTCTCGCCGCAGCCGCCGCCGCCCGACGCCCAGCTCACTGTCATGCTTTCGCCGTCGAGATTTGGAGGCGCAAATAGAGAGGGAGGGCTAGGGATTTGGAAAGGGAAACGAGAAAAGGGGAAAGATCGATGTGAACCTGGCAAAATGGGCTGGTGTAACGCTGCCGGGAAGATAGCCCCGCCTGTGGGGTCCCTCACGTGGTTAGATGGGCCATGCCTGGCATTATGGTGAGTACAGAAAAAGTTAATTATACATATAATAAAAAAACCACGGGTTTGTAAAACAAACTAGAAAAACATGATGCCTGATAACACACGATAGAGCCAACGAGCTGACATGACTAATTTTGATGAGTGAAATATTACGTTTTGGCTTGATATATTTACTTATCTACCATGACTACTTTTCATAATAATGTGATGAGGGGGAATTACTGGGAGAGATGCAAGATGATGACATGCAGATAGCTAAGGCAGAATACTAAGCCTGGTAGAGTTTAAAAAAAAAGAGTTAAGACTGTGAAATTTTTAATATGAAACTTACGAGAGCAGTTGAAGAGAAAAATAGACTATTATAAAAAAATTGGAGAAGGATAAAAATATTAAGCAAGAGCAGTTGATAAGTGAAGCCGTGAAAAATACAATTATAAAAAATTGGAGAAGGAGAAAAATATTAAGCAAGAACAATTGATAAGTGAAGCCAAAACTTTATTGGTACGACAAAATTGTCTTCTCTGAGCGAATTTTATGACCGAATTGTCTTGTACGAGCGAATTGTCTGACAGACACATACACATGCATGTGCCCTATTTATTACATAAAATGATAGAACCCCTAAGATAATCATGCCGTCGAAATCTTCGACCGGGCTAAATCCAAACCACTAAAACTTCAATCTTGCATGCCGCATGGATTCTTCAGGCGCGCCTTTTGCTTGCGATTTCGTGAATTTTGTTCTTCACACACTCCATCGTGTTTGAAGGTGACATAATCAACTCTGCGACAAAACGTCTTCTCTTTGCGTCAATGGTGGCCTGCAAAAAATGACATAAAGGTTACATGAACCGAAGTTGCTACACCACCATAGTAGCTAGTCTACAAACGAAAATAACAGCATACCTGTGTAAATTTGCGGGTGATTTTGTCCCCGTCCCAATGTTCTAGACATTCTGTGACGAAAAGGCCACAAGAGTTCCTGGTACATATGCAGACATTAGCGGTGGGCAATACAAAAATGTGGGTTGTTGTTTGATTGTGCATGATGTCCTATTAACTCACCCATCCTCTTGCTAGGGTATGTCATACTCCTTGATAGGCCACTTACTTACGTCCGGATATTTCCCTGGTGTAATAAGATTTGCTTGTCGCATATCGTGTGCTATAGTCATTCGCTATAAAGAGGATAGTGTTAAAGAACAATCATAAACAATATGTAAGAGCAATGGTACAAATGTTGGTTACATTACCAGTGCTTTAACAGTCCTCTCAGTCAGGTCCAGAGGATAGAGCGAATCGAGAACTTGGAATTCTTTCTTGATCATGTGCATGACCACGGTCATCCAGTGGCTATTGTCGATATTCAACGCGATATACGTCTATAGTGCAAAAAACCATTACGTAGCAAAAGAAATACTTGATGAACTATCCTGTAGTGATGAATCACAAACATTACGTACCTTATCACGCACAGTATACTCTTTCATGACTCTATTAACTGCCCCAGCTTTGGTCAGAGTACTATCCATGTTGCAGCTAGATGGCAATGGATCGTCATTTGCGATAGCACGATCTACAAAGAATTTGGACCTCCACGCTGGACAGAGGGAATGATCATGACCAACACGCAGCTCCAAATGTCCCATATAAGCATCAATAACCTGCATAGAATATCAGCGCATTACATGTTGAGAGTTGAGACATAGATTTTTGAGCATTTTAAAAATAGGACATGCAAGTAGTACTTACATCGTCCGGCAGGCATCTATGGCCTAGTACAGGTAGAATCCTTTCGGAAGTCAGAGTTATGCCACGGCCTTCGCTGTAGTAATTTTTTTTGTTCTTGTTCTTCTCAGTGCTAGCAGCTAACTCGACAAATGAAACAGTAGCATCAATTATTTCCGGCGTCAACTCATCTGCCACAACCTCCGCTGCATGAAATAATATGAACGTCAACAATGGTGATCATATGCATTGGTAGTAAATAAAAAAATTAAGAATGTTAGTTACGATACCTCTAGTAGCAGTACTAGTACCAGAGGCTCTCTGACCACGGCTGGTACGCCTGCCAGGCTTGTCAAGTGCGAAGGGGGATTCAAATTTCTTGGGAACGGTCCGCTTCCGCTTACCAGACATAACCTCGTCATCCTTATCGATTGTTGCACCCTTTTTTCTATTCACCTTAGCCATGAACTTGCTGACAGAAGATGGACAAATGTCTATGTCCGATGAAGGTCCTACAGTAGAAGTACCAACCACCCAAGGGTTTTCCGGTGTAGCCCCACTTACATCATTATGCTTAAAAGGTGAAGCTTCCCTGTGTCCATTCAGCTTCGGTGGGGTTTTCTGTTTCAAAAACTAAATCGTGTGAACATTGCTGGACGAAAAAAATTAAACGAGAAAATTATAGACAGAAAGATAAATACATAGTACCTCAGGTACGGTTTTATGGTCGGGAAGCATTATATCAGGCTGCGTCATGTCAATGATCGGGTGTCCATCACTGTCCATGTCTTCCTTGTACACGAATTCCTTCTTTTCATATGGACCATTCTCGAACGAATCCACTTCGTCCGGATCATTCTCCGCGGATGGCACGGCAGCAGCCGGCTTGTACATGACACCTGCTTTGTTCAACTTCTCCAATAACCTCTGCAATAGAAATATAAACTTAGTAATGGTAGCATGGTTTAAAACAACAGACATACTCTAAACTATAAAGTTTGGGTGTGACACCTCAGCAACTATATTAGGGATTTGCCTCATCTCGGTGTGTATGAAGTCCATGCACCGCTTCATTACAAGCTCCATCAAATCTTCTGACAATGCGGCTGTCGTTGACTTATTTGCGTTTCCAGTTGCAGGCTTGGTTTTTGGCTTCATGGTAGGCGCATTATTTGGGATGTGGGGCTCCTGAGCCCTATACTCCTGGGTGATATTATTTTCGATCTGCATGCGATATTGAAGTACATGTGATGAATAAAAAATAAATAGTATTAAGTTATAAAACATTTAAGGAAGACGAAACACAATGACTTACCCTTACGTTACCATGACCGCGCCCATTATCAAAGACGAACCTATCTCTCCTAGTGGCTGCACCTTCTGTCCAATTCCTCATAAGAGGTTGTATGGACAAGTTGGGATTATAGGCGCATTCGCCTTGGACCGGTTGCACCTTCTCCCAGTACAAGTACTACAAAAGAATATAAGGATTTAGAGTTAGTAAAATACATCACATAAAATTGCAATGATATGATAATTGACATTATGCAACAGGTCTGATATGTGTACCTGCAAGAGAGCCAAATTGCCTTTCGGCCATTGGCGCAGGTGTTTGCCTTTCTTCACTATGCGAAGGCAATCAAGGAGAACACACATGGTGAAGGCATTCCAGTTAATCTTTGAAATACGTTTCACATCGTAGACTAAAGTGTAGTACTGCTTTGGCACAATCTTGCTCGACATGGGAGCAATAATTGTTCCTAACAGGACCGGCACTACTTTGTGAAGGAAATCATCGTCGGTGGCTTTACTTTTAATTATGTCTTCAATGAGATTATCTATCACTATGTTTTCTGATGTCTTAATGAGAAATTGTGGCGGCACCAGCTCCTTCATGTCCTCGCCTTCTTCAGTCAGAATGTCCAAAGCGGACAGTCCTTGATTCTCGAGGGTTAAAGATGCACTCGACGTCGACCGCACCGAGAGTCACCTCCCCAACCTGCTCTTGTATAATGAATCTGCCCGTGCTGGCCTGAAAATTTTCAATCATATACCTAATCAACAGGGTACGCAACTTAATAGATGGTATCTGCAGCATGCTGCACAATGATGTATCAGCCACTCTAGCGCGTTGACCGCTCGATAGATCTGCAACAAGCTTGCACCATTTCTCCACTGCGCATACTATTTCTCCATTCAGCTCGTCCATCCTGTTGAAAGAAAATATATAACTTCGTGACATTAGCTAGCACTAAAGCAAGAATAACAATATGCATGCAAAAATATAAAACTTTCTGGCAGTAGCTAACACTAATGGAAATACAAAACTATCACCATGTATACTGCAACATGCAGCCAAGTGTGTGCTGACATGAGGCAATAAAAAAATAACTACAATTGGTAATTGAATTTACTTGCATCTGATCAAGTTCTTTGAGTATCATATAAATTATATAATCAATAAAATTAATATGGTAAACTGTTACTTATTCATCTGGTTGTCTTACTAACAGGGTGACAAATTGTTCAGCTGTAAATAAACTAGAGTCTATAGCAATGGTACCTATTTGTGGTTCATCAACATCTAATGTTAATAAATCCTTAATGTTCTATGTTCACAATATTATAATTGGATCGTGTGACAAAAATATAATTGGATCTTGTGACAAAAAATGTATTGCGTCATGCTTCTCGAGAGACAATATCTTATTCTACCATGCTATGAAAGAACCAAAGAATGTTTTCATCTACGCCATCTGGTCAGAACGCATCTAGTCTAGTTCATACTAGTTGAAATTATGTGGTAAACCTAAGTCCATCAAAGCAACGAGACGGAGGAAGTAGCTTGCTTTGAAGGCGCGAGGGAAAGAGGACAATTTACTTGATCTGTCGACGAAGATGAAAGAAGTCGGGGATGCGTTCTCGACGTAGTTCGTCGAGGTCGACCTACACGTGCGGACGACCTTGATCTTCTCGGTGTTTTTGTGGCATGTGGGATGCGGCGGACGGAGTTGTCGACGCCTCGCCGGTGGGAGTCGATCTAGTCGACGACATGTGCGAGGAGGAGGAGATTATATACGAGGTCCACGCATAGGTCGTCGTAACTTCCCTGTGGCCAATCTCGCGATCTATATTTTCCTCCTTTGAAGCGAGGCTGAACGTGCTCCTCAATCGTAGGGATTAGGAACATATGGATTAGAACGATCCCAAAATTGTGTAACAGAACGGCAATTACTCCCGTGATCGACGTGCGTGTGATCGACGTGCATGGAAAGCGCATCGTTGTGGGCTCCACAATATGGATCCGACACTTATTTTGCGGTCTGGGCCGGCCCACCTACCTGCATTGTTTCTTCCCTCAAAATAAATATCATTGGTTCATCCCTAAAAAGAACTCTTTATGACACGTATTAGTTATTGTATACTTGTATATGTTCAACAATATTTATAGTATCTCTATCATTTCTACAATATTATACATGCACCGAGTGTCGGAAATGAACGATACTTGTCATGCATGCAAGCCATGGTCATCGTAGGTTACGGATTAAGTTTGGGATCATTTCGTGAGATCGTAAAGAAGAATAGATACAAGGTATCAAACCTATAGAGTTTTTGCTTCAAAGGTACTTCGATCGAGATATTGGACATAGAATGCCACTCTTTAAAAAGGAAAAAAAAGGTTACGCGTAAACCACTTTCAGACGTACCCTCCGGAACACCCGAATGGTCCTGCTTGTACATGGTGCATGTGGAAGCATGGATGAGATGACCCCAACTTTTGGGAGCATGTGGGCTTGGCCAATGTGGTCCCCTAGGCAAGGTGTGCACGAATTCAGACACAAAACGCACGTTGCGTCACGTGGGGGCAGTGTTGTAGGGTTTTGTCGCCAGAAAACCCTAGAAATTGCATCGAGTGTCGCATATGAACGATACTTGTCACGCATGCAAGCCATGGTCATCGTAGGGTATGCATGAAGTTTGGGATC
>NC_057801.1:40385422-40387489 GCF_018294505.1 Triticum aestivum | reverse complement strand
AGAAAATGCATCGAGTGTCGCAAATGAACAATACTTGTCACACATGCATGCATGCCATGGTCATCGTAGGGTATGCATGAAGTTTGGGACCATTTGGTGGGACCGTCAAGGAAAACTAATTTTAGACCTGATCTCCGGCAGACCCGAATGGTCCTGCTTGTACATAGTGCATGTGGGGGCATGCATGAGATGACCGCAACTTTTGGGAGCTTGTGAGCATGGCCAATTTGCCCCCTCCCCCAGGCAAGGTGTGCACGAGTTCAGACACAAAACACACGTTGCGTCACGTGGGGGCAGTGTTGTAGGGTTTTGTCGCCAGAAAAACCCTAGAAAAAGCATCGAGTTTTGGAAATGAATGATACTCGTCATGCATGCTTGCCATGGTCATCCTAGGGTGTGCATACAGTTTGGTCTGAATTGGTGAGACCGAGAAGATAAACATGCTCCTAGTACATGGTGCATGTGGAGGTATGCATGCGACTGTCCCAACTACATTTGATTTAATAATATTTCAAGTATCAAACAGAAAATAAAATTTATAATTTGGAATGAAGAATTGAAATAATGAAGAAGTGCAATAGAACATAACACATTATCTTACATTTTGGAAATATTTCGAATATAAAGAAGAGAACAAATATTAGAATGAAGAAGTGAAATAAAACAGAACATTTTATCTTACAAACTAAAAATATTTCAAAAATAATAAAGATAAGAAATATTAGAATTAACAATTAAAATAGAACACACCATTTTAGTTTATATTTCGTAAATATTATGAATATACAAAAGAGAACAAACAAATGAAATAAAACACAACAGAATTTGGCTTATTTTTTAAATTTTAGTAAACACTTTTACAAATAATATAGAAAAAAGAGATTTGATTTTAAATATTAGAAATATAAACAAGAAAAGAAACAAAGAAAATAGAAAACATATTAGCGCGCGGGTAAGGCTGCCCTGGGCCAGCCCGCCCGAATTGGGCCCAAGGCATAGCCACGCAGGGCACATCGCAGCACATAGCCGTTGGGTGGTGGGAGTTTAGTCCCACCTCGCCAAGCGAGAGAGCGCCGCACCGGTTTATATACCCGGCTACGACTCCCCTCATTGCAGGCAGTACATTGCCTAACTCTCGTACCCTCTGCCCCGTGGGGCCTACTTGTAGCAGAGATATTCTGCACCACGGGCCTGCATCCTTGCCCATGCACAGCAGGGTTCCTAGTCGTATGCAGGCCGTAGAGTATGAATTCTCCTGCTCTTGTAGGTGGGCACTTTTTTTGGCATATTGCCATGTGTATTGATCTTCAAATCACAGACTAAATTATACACATACTCACTTGCATTCAATACACAATTTTTTTGTAATACATGACAAGTTAATGTTTTGACCTTCAAGTCATCTAATAATTTTTTTTTGAAATTGTTTGAATTTTTTATTAATTTATAATGCCTTCTAGACTGGCTGGTCAAAACATCGGTCTATACCTCAGGGGGGCATTGTAAAAAAATTCTTTTTCCAAATTTTCTTTCATAGCCATGATTGGCATCACACACTAAATTATAAACATGCTCACTTGCGTTCAATACACATATATTTTTTGCATATATGACAAGTTAATGTTTTGACCTTCAAGTCATCTAATAAATTATTTTGAAATTGTTTGAATTTTTTATTAATTTATAATGCCTTCTAGACTGACTAGTCAAAACATCGGTCTATACCTCGAGGGGCATTGTAAAAAATTATTTTCCCAAAAACTCGCTTAAGTTAGACCAAATGGCCCCTCCGGAATGCGGTCATTTTTTCGACCACCTCCAAATGACCTCAACTTTGGCACACATGATCTATTGCACAAACAAAGGTGGGTTCCAAAGGTTTTATATTTTTTTGAAATTTTCATTAATTTATAATGCCCTCTAGAATGACTGGTCAAAACATCGGTCTATACCTCAGGGGGGCTTTGTAAAAAAAGTCTTTTTCTAAATTTTCTTTCATAGCCATGATTGGCACATGTGGGTCACCATGTTCAAGAAAGTTTGTGTGATTTGGAGGTGGTGGGAAAA
>NC_057801.1:40376437-40384385 GCF_018294505.1 Triticum aestivum | reverse complement strand
AATTTTCTTTCATAGCCATGATTAGCACATGTGGGTCACCATGTTCAAGACAGTTTGTGTGATTTGGAGGTGGTGGGAAAAATCACATTTTTTCAAAAACTGGTTTAAGTTAGACCAAATGGCCCCTCCGGAATGCGGTCATTTTTTCGACCACCTCCAAATGACCTCAACGTTGGCACACATGATCTATTGCACAAATAAAGGTTGGTTCCAAAGGTTTTATATTTTTTGAATTTTTTATTAATTTATAATGCCCTCTAGACTGACTGGTCAAAACATCGGTCTATACCTCAGGGGGGCATTGTAAAAAAATTCTTTTTCCAAATTTTCTTTCATAGCCATGATTGGCACATGTGGGTCACCATGTCCAAGAAAGTTTGTATGATTTGGAGGTGGTGGGAAAAATCACATTTTTTCAAGAACATTTGGGTCACAATATTTGAATTTTATGAAATGAAGGAATAGGTGCTCAGTTATTGGAATATTTGATCATATGGTGGAGTATTTGCTATTTTTGCTTACTCAAATGAAGGAAAGATGTCATATGTGTCGACGAACAATTTCCACTTACTTCACTAAAAAACATTAATTTACTTAACCCAAAGTTTTACATTTGGTCAATTTTGCTCATGGGCAGAGCATGTTGCACATGGCCACAACCTGGGAATTTATTGCACCATTACCACAGCATGTTCCACATGGCCGCAGCATGGGAAGTGTTTGCAGCATGCCTGATCAGTGAAGCAACACTGATGCGGCATGTCTGATCATTGCAGCAGCTAAACTGAAGCAAATCATATATCTAAGGAACCATAATGGCAAATTTAAGGGACACAAATATAGATAGAAATATATACTACTGCCATAGATAGTAGCATCCGCACAACACACTTGCTGATGCAGACCACTACCATATTAGATATGTTTCGACCGCACATCACAGTACTGCACTTAGATAAAGTTCATACTAAATTACCACCACAAGTTTGCATCATCAGAATACCACACAAAGTTCACCAAAAGGACTGAGCCTTCCTACATCATACGACAACGAGGGTCTAGGGAAACTACACGTCAGGGTTTCAGGACCTTGTGGAGGGCAGAATGCTGAGCCCTGATCTTGTAGTCATGACTGGTGATGGATGTAGCCCGACAATGCTCCATCAGATGCTCCAGCAACCTAGACCTGGGCTTGGGCCTGCTGCAGTAGGGGCACCGGTACTTGTCAGACCTCCAGTTGTAGTACCTAGCAGCTCCTTGGGCCCTGATCTTCAGCACCTCCTTCTCTTCAAAGGACTCGACATTCCCATCGACCACATCATCTCCAGATTGATACTGCACACATTAATGACTGAGACTAATACATTATGCATTCAAATACAATAAACATCTAACACTAAGTCAATGCACAAATAACATTTCAGCTAGGCCTTACCTCGTACGGCTCATCCTCATCACTGTCATAAGGGTAGTAGCAAGATGAGTCCCACTTCCTCTTCTGGCCAACAAGATCCACCTTCTGCTATATTGTCAACCAAGCAAGTCATTTACAAGGAATTGAATTGCACTTCAGATAATGTCATGCCAAACAAGTTGATTTTGCATAATGATGGAAAGCTCCTAAATATATTTCATACACTATATATGAAGCTATATACATACTAAACAATTAGCTTATGAAAATACAAGTTCATTCATATGGACATAGAATTTCAGTTTTTGCTTTTGAACATGCATATGAAGGTATAAATGAATATCATTCCTCTCTTATTAACCCATGATATAGCAGTTTTTGACAGACAATGCAAATAGGACCTTTATATATAACTTCACAAACATGTCAGGTTTTCATTTCATTTGTAAATCTTAATAAATATTTAGTTCAGAGCAGTTCTCAATGATCACTCATAAGTCAGAATAAGTGAAATGGTGAAGCCTAACTCCTACATCTAATTAAAATACATTAACTCCAGCATCTAATTAAAAAACACTAACTCCTAGATCCACTGGAACATTGAATCACAAAATTTACGTACATATATCATTGGATATAAATGAATCCACTACAAATAACACTAACTCATACATCTAATTAAAATATCATAACTCTTACTTCTACTACATCATTCAGTCACACCATTTAATTACATTTACCTCTACCTATAAATGAATCCAATACAATACAAACCTAACTAAACATCTAATTAAGAAACACTAACTAGTACATCTACTACATCATTCAATCACAGAATCTATATAACTGTCTATAAATGAATAATACAAATAACCCTAAACTAACCAACTAATTAAAAAAACAGAAGTACTACATCTACTGGATTATTCAATCATACATCCTACATATAACTGGCTATAAATGAATCCAATACAAGAAAACCCTAAGTAAACATCTAATTTAAAAACCCTAACTACTACATCTACTAGATGATTCAATCACAGATTCTGTATATATCTGTCTATAATTGAATCCAATACAAATAAACCTTAAAAACCATAACTACTACATCTACTGGATGTGATTCAATCACAAATTCTACTTATCAGTGGCTCTAATTGAATCCGGTACAAAAAATCCCCAACTAAACATGTAATTAAAAAACCCTAACTACTACATCTACTGGATGTGATTTATTCACACATTCTACATATCAGAGGCTATAAATGAATCCGATACAAATAAACCCTAACTAAACATCTAATTAAGAAACCCTAACTAGTACATCTACTGGATGTGATTCAATCATAGATACAACATATCTGTGGCTCTAATTGAATCCAATACAAAAAATCCCCAACTTAACATCTCATTAAAAAACCCTAACTACTTGATCTACACAATGTTCAATCATAGAATCAACTAAACATCTAATTAAGAAACCCTAACTAGTACATCTACTGGATGTGATTCAATCACAGATACAACATATCTATGGCTCTAACTAAATCCAATACAAAAAATCCCCAACTTAACATCTCGTTAAAAAAACTAACTACTTGGTCTACTGGATGATTCGATCACAGAATCAACTAAACATCTAATTAAGAAACCCTAACTAGTACATCTACTGCATGTGATTCAATCACAGATACAACATATCTGTGGCTCTAATTGAATCCAACACAAAAAATCCCCAACTTAACATCCACTAGTAGAAAAGAGGGCTTTGGTCCAGGCCGATTTAGCCAATTAGTCCCGGTTCAATCCAGAACCGGGACTAATGGGGGCATTAGTCCCGGTTCGTGAGCCCAGGGGGCCGGCCGGGCCACGTGGGCCATTTGTCCCAGTTCGTCAGGACCTTTTAGTCCCGGTTGGTGCCACGAACCAGGACTAAAGGGTGCGATGCCCATTAGTACCGGTTCATGGCACCAGCCGGGACTAAAGGGTTAGACCTTTAGTCCCGGTTCGTGCCACAAGCCGTTACTAATGGGGTTTGAGGCATTAGTACCGGTTCATGGCACGAACCGGTACTAAAGGTCCCATTTTCAAACTCTACCCCCCTTGTGGATCGCCTTTTCAGTTTTCAAAAAAATAAAAGAAAATGATGAAAATGTCAAAAAAAATTAAAGAAAATAAGTTTCCCATGTGCTATGTGGTCTAGTTGTTGGGAAAATTTGCAAATGTGAATTTCAACTTTATTTGCAAAATCTCTCTAGAATTTAGTAAAATGGGCATAACTTTTGCATACTAACTCGGATGAAAAAGTTTTTTATATGAAAAATCATCTACTCGAAAAGTTACATCCAAATTTAACACAAAAAAAGTTACGGGGATTTTAAGATCTAGAGTGGAAAAAATCGAAAAAATTTCAAACTGTGTGGTCAAACTGTGGTCAAACAATGGTATAACTAATTATTCTAGAATATTAGTGTTACTACATAATTATTTCAGTTATTTCGAATTTTGGTCAAATCTGGTCAAACTGTGGTCAAATTATGGTCAAACTGTGGTCAAACAATGGTCAAACTAATTATTCAAGAAATATTAGTGTTACTAAATAATTATTGTTTTTTAAAATAATAGTTTCAAATTCAAACAGTGAAATGCTCACGCAAAATTCTTGAGGGTTAATAGGATTGACATCTTACTATTGTGAGCAAAACAACAAGTGCAGACTTGGAAACGAGGGAGAATAGAACCCGGAAGTTAAGCATGCTCAGGCTGGGGGAGTGGGAGGATGGGTGACCGTTCAGGAAGTTAGATGATTAGGAATGATGAGGGGTGATTAGAGATTAGAGGATAAATTGAGCAGTGATGAGGGGTGGTGATTAGAGATTAGAGGTTAAAATAATAGTAAAAAATTCAAAAAAAATTTAAAAAAAAATCATAAAATTTCCTTTAGTCCCGGTTGGTGTTACCAACCGGGACTAAAGGTGGAGCTCCACGTGGCCGCGACCTTTAGTCCCGGTTCGTTTAAGAACCGGGACTAAAGGGGAGAGGCATTAGTAACGACCCTTTAGTCCCGGTTGAAAAACCGGGACTAAAGGGCCTTACCAACCGGGACTAGTGGGGGGTTTTCTACTAGTGATCTCATTAAAAAACCCTAACTACTTGATCTACTGGATGATTCAATCACAAAATCGAAACTTAACCTTCACTATAAATCAATCAAACATCTATAAACCCTAACTATCAGAAGGGGATGCAGCAACTAGCAACTACAAAAAACACTGACACCCAAAACTACTGCTTAACGGGGGTAACAGCAACGGAGGGGACTGCTGGCAAGGATTACCTGCAGGTCCACGTGCTCACCGCCGGCCTCCGCAGGTCCATCAGACGGGCCGCTCGACGCCGTCACGCCAAGCACCGGCACGGCTGAGTGCGCCACGGCGGAGTCTGCCACGGCCACCTTCTTCTCCTCCAGATCCGCCGCCGCAGCGACCGATCCAGCGCGTGGGGATGCAGCAGCACCTGCACCCGCGCCGCCGACGAGGGTCTGCACGGCATCTGCCACGGTCTCCGCGCCTGTCTTCTGCAGATCTCCGCCCGCGACGGCGGCTTCGCGACGGCCTTGCTCCATCCGAGCTAGAAGCAAGCAGGAGAAGAGAGGGAGGCGGCGGTGGTGAGCGAGCAGGTGGGGTGGCCGGTGAGGGAGACGATGAGGCAGAGCAGAGAGGAGGGAGAGGGAGGCGATTTGTGGGAAATGGGGTGGGCGATGCGGCCAATGCCCGTTCCCCTCCTCTTATACTAGGGGGCTTTTTCTGGAAACTACCCATGAACACGTGCACGTGCATGACCACGGGGAAACGCAACCGCCAGCGTATAATAAACGTACACGCCGGCGTACAATAGTACACGGGCCGGCGCGGGCTCATACAGGGCTCTACGACTGGTCTACGCGTGCTATACACCCACCTGAAATGACCATCGTGCCCCTCATTACGAACCGCCATCGACGCATCTGGACCGTCCTTGTGTTTTTCCCACTCACGTTCAGCCCGGGGGGGAGCATCGCAGCAGAAACGGGTGTTGACTCCCTCCGCTGGGTTTGGGATCCATATGCCAAGTTATCCTCGCGTTCAGCTGATGTGGCTTTCCAAGTTGGTGGAGTTATTACCAGTGCCGGCCCTGACCATGTGCGTCCATCTCCGGCGCGGACGCACTGGGCCATCAAATTTTTGGGGCCCCAACCCAGATACACATACTGTATCCTACTACTACACTGGTCTGTAAGCTCATCGCTGTATTAGACACCATCGATGCAGCCCACAACACGACACTTAGTAGTAGCGCGCTTCAAGCCCAAAACGTTGGAAACCAACACCTGCCGAGCCAGGAATCGAGATCCTTTCTAGCAATGTAAAGTCTAGAGATGCCTGTTCTCAAGTTCCCAGTTCAGCATGACGATGGGGAGAAAATGCCAGGAATGATGATACATCGCCCTTGTTTTACCCTGCCATTTGGGCGGAATTAATGGAGGAAGGGGGCTTATTAGATTCATGGGTTCGGTTCCTAACGATATATTTTTGTCTTTGTGTATTAGCAAAACCAGTTTTAATTGATGAGCTTAGCACTGACTAGCAACTGAAATGGAATATTTTTCACAACGGTTTTGCTATATATCAGACGCCTGAAAATTTTCTATCCTTCGGTCGAATCTGCTAACGTCTATTCTTGTGGTGTCTTTTGTGTGATTGGTGTGTAGTTGACTGACATGTTTCAGTCGACACAGGATGAGCTTCACCCCGTTAGTTTAAAACTAGTGAGCTATGCCTTACTAAGCCCAGCAGTGTATTTTAGTGGATATTTGTTGTAGCTTCGACCGTTCTCCGTCTTCATTTCATTTTTAGAAATTCCTCTTTCATTTTTGTAGCAAGTGTGATAGTGATATTAAGGTTTCGTGTTCCTTTTGTTTTGTTCTAGTTGTCCAACTGATTTGTGTTTTTAAGTATGCTAGTCTTTACTTTTTTTGCTCTGTGTGTGTTTTTGCTTCAGCCCTATATGTGTGTGCCTGGGCTGCTGAGTTGGCAGCCCAGTCAGCGTTGACTCGGTCAAAACAAATTGGCTAGCCCAAAACCGAGTCAAGGGTTGTTTTGAGGTACGTGGTAAGTTGAGGGTACAATTCGACTGGTTTTAAAGATGAGGTTTGTAAATCGAACTGAGGGGTTAGTTGAAATGTGGACTTTTCTCTTTATTTTATCATGTCTTTGCTCATTGATGCTTAGTCGATTTCTTTCGAAAATTGGATTTCTCCTATATATTGCATGACCCTACTTAATTTTTGGTTAGGAATCTAACAAGGAAATCATTTTTATAATTTATCAACTTGAATCATAATTATTATTGAAGGTACACTGTTATATGCTCGCCTTTGCATATGTCAGATCTGAAATTTGTTGCCAATTTTGGTCATCATTTTTTCTTTTATTGTAACTTGGTCGATTGTTTTTGGCAATTGGATTTCTCATATATTTGTGCATGTGATGGAGTATTTGATGTTGCAACCATGTGACACTACTTAGTTTGTGTTATGGCCTTAAAATATAATTCTCTTTAATTGATCTACTTGAAATATAATTATTATTAAAGCTACACTACTATATGCTTACTCTTGAATATTGTGGAATACTGCAAGTTTTAGGAAATCTATTGCAAATTTAGTCATCATTTGCTTTGACTTTTTTATTCATTTTCTTTCTTGTTTTGGGGTAACATTAATATTCTTAATTCATTCTAGTACATCCAACAACACATCTATGTTTTCGTTACGTAACATTACTTAATTTTGTACTGTAGACTTCAAATGAAATCGGTTTTTTCATTGATTGACTTCAATAACAATCATTAAAATTGAACAAGTTTACTCTTGTGCATGTTAGCCGAATAGTGCAAGTTTTAACATATAGAATTGAACTAGTTTATTCAGTGGACTAAGTCAATTATTTACAATGTTAAAGTTGCTATTACTTTGAATGATATGATAGGTAAGTACTTTACTACTAGGAAAGGGCTTAGGAAGGGGGGTCCCTTCTCCCCCCTACTGTTCATATAGTGGCCGGTGTCCTGGATCTCTTGATGAAAAGGGCTAATGAGCAAGGTTTTATTAAAGGTTTAGTTTCTCAGTTGTATGACGGTGACCTTTATATCTTACAATATACTGAAGACACCATTTTTATGAATGAGGCTGAACTAGAGGGGCTAGAAACCCAAAAATAATCTTGTGTGTGTTCGAGCATTTGACTGGACTAAAGATAAATTTTTGGAAAAGCGAGGTTTAATGTTTTGGTTGGGCAGTACCAAGTATGCTCAGATTTTTAATTGGGCTATTGTGGAGTCTCCTCGCTAACACCTCATTGACACAAATTAAGTGGAAGCAGTTGCATCTCTCCATGAACTAGCCCTGTCACTAACTTTAATATCATCACAATGAAAAAAACATAGATGGTCTCGCCTTGTCAAAGACCATTGTATTTCTGTATTTACGTGGCG
>NC_057801.1:40358094-40376049 GCF_018294505.1 Triticum aestivum | reverse complement strand
CACATAAGGGACGTCATGCCTAATGTGGGAATCCTCTCTTCACCGGTCCATCTGACATCCAACATCCGTTCCGAAAGGGGAGCCATGGGATGATTTTTCACTTTAGGGGTGTACGACAATCCCAAATCACCGTTGATGCAAGATCATGTTGTTGGACAAGAAGCAACAAGCGTAAGCTGATCTAATAGACAAAGTTCTAGAATCTTCCCAAGCCCAGCACACCACGTTCCAAAACCATTGACGAAGGACCAACCACTAGACGGGCTCCCTCGGCAAAAGGTACTCCATGGTTTCTCTCGCGTCGATGTTATGGCCAACCTCCCTTGGCCAGGTGCCCCACAGGGGCCTGTCGCAGTTCAAGAGTTACACAGATGGGGTCTTACTTGATCGCATATGTGATGGGCGATCTCCCATACCCTCATGCCAAAAAAACATCGATCCTCTCAGAAGTAGGATATTTGGCCATCCCCACATCCACGAAGACCGTCATGTCATATATGGTCATAGATTATTGCATTGTTTCTATCTCAAACTCGGCCCGAGATCTTGACCCATCCGCACGTTTCAATCGTAACCAGTGAGTCCTCAAGGCATACAAGACATCTAAGATCTGGTAGGTAAAGTCATCTGGTCCACTTAGGCATGCAAAGCACGTCCCAAGCAATAGAACATTGCCTGCCCCTTGGCCTCCATGCTGCCAACCAAGAAGAACTCTCTCCATATGTTGATCAGACTCGCCAACACCTTGGGAGGCGCATCCAATGCCATCATGGTATCAAGTGGCATCCCACGCATCACTGATTGCACAAGAACAAGCCGCCCAGACTTGTCCATGGTTGCCGCTTTCCAGGATGGTAGTTTCCTCGCAACCCCATCAACAATGAATTAAAATTGTGCTGCCGAAGCCTTCCGGATTATTTGCACGGGAAAGCACTAATCGGGAAACTCTGATCTTCCACTAACCATTGTTCTTGATCTGTCGAGCATCTGATGGGAAGGGCACTACACTTATGTGGGTTGATGTTCAGTCCAGAGCTAGCACCAAAGTCCCCCGATATATCCAAACAAACTTGAATAACCTCCTTGGTTGAGCTTAAAAACAATATCACATGGTCCGCAAATATTGGCAGTCTTTGAGAAATCCTCTCGATCCTAGCGGTGATAGAAACTCGTTGTGAACCGCGTATCGGAATAAGTGGTGGAGTGGCTCCATGGCCAGGATAAAGAGCATGGGGGAGAGAGGGTCATCTTGCCACAAAGCTCTCGTACTAGACAAGGTTGACCCTAGTGTGCCATTGACCAACACCCTTGTAGAACTGAAGATAGCAGCCCACAAATCCACGTGATCCAACGCTGTCGAAAGCCCATCTTCCTCAGAATTTGCAGGAGGAAATACTAGTCCATGGTGTCAAATGCTTTAGAGGTGTC
Source organism: Triticum aestivum (assembly GCF_018294505.1). Taxonomy (NCBI): domain Eukaryota; kingdom Viridiplantae; phylum Streptophyta; class Magnoliopsida; order Poales; family Poaceae; genus Triticum; species Triticum aestivum. The sequence goes on along the minus strand of NC_057801.1, from coordinate 40,374,621 downwards.
CACTTTAATCAGATAGACTGGCTTCTTCAAAGCATGCAATCTTCGACATGTGTCTAGAACTAGCATAAAATTGTCACGCAAAGTTTGCCCACGCACAAAAGCACTCTTATGTGTGCCTACCTGCCCCGGCAGCTCCGAAGCAAGTCTATACGAAAGTACCTTCACAAAGATTTTCCCTAAACCATGCTCTAAGCTTACTGATGACCCCCGCCATGCGACGGGAAGTGCGGACCTGTTCCCTTGTGATCCATGCTGCTCTTTTCACCGCCACCGCCATCTGCATCGCCGACCTCTCGGATTCCTCAGGCCCGATGCGGGGTGCCGACACATTTTTGCAGTGCCGTCGGCAGGTATCCATCTCCGCGGTAGTGTTGGAGCGATGGATTGCTTTGCGTTGCGCCTCATTGTGATCGATAAGGCGGGCAACAGCGGCTACGATGCAAAGCTGGAGGACATGCAGCCGGACTGGTGCCACACGGCCTGCGTCGTCCTCATTGTGCGCTGATAAGCGCACCTATCGACTCCCAAGAGGAGGAGGTGCTGGTAGGTACGGCGCGGACCATGTTGGGTCGCGACAGGGCGACGCGGAGCTGCAAATGCCCACCCCTGTCACCTGTGATCTCGTGGAGGAGCTACCACTAGCGACCTCGAGGAGGAGCTGCCGCCCCGGTCCATCCTTGAGCGGCGAACGGCAATGTAGAGTGCAAGCACCTCGTTGTCTGGCGCATATGAGCTCGAGGACTCCGTGGCGAGCTTAGCCCGGTCGATGGAGTTTCCCGGCTGTCGGATCTGCTTTCAGCCATGGTGGAGGAGAGGGAAGAGGTCGGGGAGAAGAAGGGGAGGGAAAGGGAGTGGAGCGGATAGTTCAAGAGAGTGCAGTTGACTAGGGTTCGGTATGGGGATTACCAAACAGCCCGGACGTTTGACCTGCGTTTCGGGAGGCCGGTTGGGTGGCATTCTTTGGTCTAGACAGTGACCGGGCAGGCCGTCGCGTCATTTTGCGGTGCATCTGGGGCGTCCGGTTGTAGATGTTCTTATCACTAGTGTGTTTACAAATCCCCTAGATTAAAACGGTCTAACTGAACCGGCTGTCTAGTTAATGAGATCGGAATGATTTCTCCTCTACATGGTGCAGTGCAACCCAGCCACGAATTGCGGGTTAACAAGATTATACACTGATGATGGACGCACATGTTACTTTCTACATATAGTACATTGCAAGCACGTGTTCAATGGTACCAACCCATCTATATATACTACTCAGTGTTGCACGCACAATTGAGAGAGAGAGAGAGAGAGAGAGAGAGTAAAAATGGCGAACTATGCTTTCCCGTCGAGAGAGAAACTATATGGTCGACAGTACTCTGCCCCAATTGTAAGGTAGGTAAAGAGTGACGGGGATGCACTAATAAATCTTCGATAGTCTAGTCGACAGGAAGACCTTCAGCTCCTCGCTTCACCTCCGGCACGCACTCCTCTGGACTCTGGTGGCATGGTCGTGCAGCCGGTGTTCGCAGTGGGCATCCCCCGTGTCACCTTTGCGCAGTGGGCACCGTTCGGTGGGCAACTCTTCCGGGAGCTGCAAGGATCGGTAATGTTGCAGAGCAGAAGTGAGGATGGTAATTACGTAGATTGCACGTGTTGCTCCGTCGTACTTTACATCAGTGGACTAATTTTCCTAGTTCAGCCGGTTGGAAACCTGGATAAAGTAAGAAAAACAGTTATTTCAACTCCATCTGTTAGTTCAACTCCTAGCTTCTCGTGTCTTCAGGGCTGAAGTTACCTCTTCAACTCCACCAGTTAATTCAACTCCTACTAGCCTCTCACTCCGGGCCTAGCAGTCCAATCATGCAAACGCTTGCTGCAGAAACGGACTGCTGGCGAGGGACCTCTGCCACGCCTTAGATGGTGTCGCCTTAGTGAGACGCAGAGATAAAAGGACCGCCGGAGGAAAGAATAGGACCAGTCATTGGGTCCCACGTACACTCAACACGTAGGCCATGTTGTGGTGAAGCCAAGCTAGGCCTGATATAAAAACTTGCACTGTCATATCGGTCATAATAACATCTTGTATTATAGGAGGGACGGAGTATTTCGATGTTGTATGAACGACAAACACATAAGTTGTCTATAAAAAAATGTTGAAAAGCTGTTATCAGTTCTTCTAAATTTATAATTTGTGTCCACTCAAATATTTAGGAAACACGACGAGCATATATTCATATATTTTTGCATTCTTTGTTTAAGCCTGAGCTCAGCATTAGCTCCTCGAATTGTCAACTAGCTATCTTAGGGCATCTTTAGCCGATCCCCTAAAATCAGCGTGTGTGACCTTACCAAGCATGATGCAGCTAATCTTGGCTTTAAAAATATGCAACCACCATGATGAAGACATAAAAGCCTTCTTAATCAACTTCACGACACTGTAACATGGAACAAGAATCACATGCTTGTACGGCCAACTGCCACAAATATCTTGTAGCTGGTGGATTTACCCATTTTTCAGACTAAAAAAGCATTGATTTGTGTTTCCTATTTCAGGTTGCTGAATCTATAGCCCTATGATCAAAGCTTGCAGTACGATTGGATGGCTCTGTATAGTCTGGTTAAGCCCAACCAACCAATAAGTTTTTTTCTTAAATGAAAGCACCACGATCAGCTTAAGCCCCCCATGCAATCAGACTCGGGTAAAACAATGTTGTACTACCAACTGCATATGCACAGTGAACCAATCTTTGGTTGGATGGTTAGGATGATAGTATTATTCCTAATCCACCAGGGTTCAAGTCCTGCAGTTGACACCGGTGCTCACAGCAACTACGAAGGCATCTGTTGTGACCTACGTCGGCTCAGTATCTCGGGGAGGTCCAAAAGGGTAGTGTGTGCGTGCCTACGACATAGGGGTGAGTTTATGTGTGTATGTATGAGTGTGCATTTGTAACGTGTTCAAAATATTGCATATGCACGAGGCCACCCTTGACCTACATTTATGTTTTAGTCATTGCAAATGTGTTGTGACACGGAGTAAACTATGCTTTCCTTTCTAAATCCCACGTTAATTTCCCTACCAATGGACTACTCCCTATATTCATATATATAGGGCCTAATACGTTTTTTGAAGGCAAATGTTAACCACATGCTAAAGCAATAATATATGACAGTAAGTTACACAAATCATACCATCAAATTCGTACAAGGAGATTTCAATTGTATAATATTCACATTATACATCTCATATACTATTAACCTTACCAATAGTCCAAGTCAATTTCGAAAAACACATAAGGCCGTATATATGTAGATGGAGGGAGTACATGTGAGTGTACTTTTCATGCATATAGTAATAACACGTGAGCTCATTATCGACTAGATTTACAATGAAGGTTCTTCCGTGGAGATCACAAGGGTCACACATCGCTTCTCTACATGAAGATGCACCAATCCATTAATTAACTATGTGTGTCCGGCGGCCAACGGGGTGAACACACAAATTACTTTTGCGGTGATGAATCGACTCAGTGAAGAGGAGTAATAGTGGTGTGAACTAAAGGATTTTTTCCCCGGGTAATAGTGGTCTGAACTAATGGGGTTTGTTACTTTTACCAACAGCTCGTCTCGATCTAGAACAAATACTAACCGGGCCAGGAAAACTTAATTAGGACAGTGCTCATATGCCCAACGGCCAGTGCAGGATAGTGGGACACCGTCGTCTGGCTAGCTTTGCTAAACGACGAACGGCCGGGCGTACAAGTACAACAACGTCAGCAGGCCCATGTTAGCTTCCGTAGTTAGTGTTTTCTTCGCTTCGGTCTATATATATCCACCGCCCCATCTTCACCTGAGCAAGCAATATACTCCTTCACCTTACTAATTCATATTTTACACTTTGGTAGCACATCTTTATATGTATTTATGTATGGCAATGTATATGGTAAAGCCATGCATAATATATGCCCATGGCACGTAGGAATAGAAGACATTGGGAAACAAAAAAATACATATGTGCTGGGTAGGTCTACGAGTGATGCGAGGTTGACAAATCATATTCTTGTTTGCGCTTTGTGCGATCTAGGTGTAGTTTAGACTGAATTGTAGAAGGTGTGGCTTCTCTGTTTTAAGGTTGCCCGCAATACAGGCAAAATAGCATTGCCAAATGTGAATTGCATCATGGCAATTTACTAATGTGTGTATGTTTTATCAGATCCGTATATGGCCCATCTCGACCTAGTGGCCAAAACATCAACAAAATCTTCACTTTTATGAAAAAAAAAATGACATATGGCCCATTTAACATGTTACCTCCAAATGGTTCATGAGATGAATCATGAACTTTCGAAGGGCGCACGCGCAACCTTTGCAAGCGTACTGACCTTGCTTTTCAAAAACAAAAAAGATTCAACCACCCTGATGGAGGCGTAAAGCTTCCTGGGTTACACAAATCATCTTCAAGACAGTATAACATGGACTGGGAATCACATGTTTTGATGTCAAACCACTACAAAATTGTTCTTCTATCTTTATTTTGTTTGTATGTCGATGTATATGGCCAATCCACATCAATGTCAGTGAGAAATTATCAGAATAACAAATACATGCCGACATCATAAAAGAATAGGAGACACAAGGAAAGAAACAAATACGTGATTCTTTATAATAGTACCTACCCTATTGATAGGGTCAGGATTATCTTGTCAGCTCTTTTTTCCATCCAAGCATTATTTAGACCAACTACTACATGGGTGTCTTGTACATTCTAAGGGTAACCACAATTCAGGCCAAATAGTATAACCAAGTGCAAAATTTAGGTTTGGCACCGGCGGTAGAACAGAGTGAGGTCAACAACAAATCCAGAAAACTAGGAACCCGAGTAGCTACTTCCTTGAATGCAAAACTTGTTTTGATGATTTTTTTAAAATTCTGTCAAATTACCATATTGCTGTGGTCTCACCGATTGCCCATGTTGAGCTTGTGTTGTCAGCCGATTCCAAGGCAGAGTGTGTACTTTAACCATATATGATAATATTCCTGATCTCTCATTTGTGCCATAATCAAAGCGACTAGTTTGTGAAAACTTATGGATCCATGTGCTCTGGGAGATAAATGTTGATATTTGAAAGGGCGTGTGTGACCTTACCGAGCAAGATGCAACTAATCTTAGTTTAAAAATACTCCATCTATTCCTAAATACAAGGTGTATTATTTTTTAAAAAGTCAAACTTCTCTAACTTTGACCATGTTTTTAGAGAAAAATATCAATGCACAGAATACCAAATCATTGTCACTAGATTGACCATGAAATATATTTTGATGTTTTACATATTCAATATTGTAAATCTTTTATAGCACTAGTAGAAAAGGGGGCAATGGTCCAGGCCAGGTCAGCCCATTAGTCCCGGTTCAATCCAGAACCGGGACCAATGGGGGCATTGTACCCGGTTCGTGAGCCCCGGGGGCCGGCCGGGCCACGTGGGCCATTGGTCCCGGTTTGTCTGGACCTTTTGGTCCCGGTTGGTGGGACGAACCGGGACCAATGTGCCTCGCTCCTAGCCCACCACCATTGGTCCCGGTTGGTGGGAAGAACCGGGACCAAAGGCTGCCCTTTAGTTCCGGTTCTTGCCATGAACCAGGACCAATTAATTTCCTATATATACCCCTCGCCCGCGAGCAGAGCACTTCCACTGCTCTGTTTTTCGTGGCCGGCGAGGGGAGAGCTTTGTGGTGCTCTAGCTCACCTCCTATGCACACGAGGTGTTCGATGGAATGCCCGAGCCACACTACTTAAGCTTTCTCCAATCCAAGCTCGACCTCCAAGCTCCATTTTCCTTAATATTTGTCTAGGTTTAGCGGTTCGTCACGTCCCGTCCCCGTCTTCACCGTCGTCGATCGCCCGCGCCGATCTCGTCGCCGACACCACCGTGGTGAGCCTCTTGTTCTTATCTTCTTTCTAAAAGGAAAATAAAATTCTTACTTGTATGTTTATATAGATACTTGTATAATTTTTTTAGTTTTATTATTGCATCTTATATAGTGCGATGGTTTTGGTATCCGCCCCCGTCGGCCCTCGTCCTGTCTATGATTCGGATGTGGTATATATTATCTTTTCATAACTATTGGTTCATCTATTGTTTATGAAAATTATGCCGACCAACGTGACATAGATTTTATCTATCTAGGAGGTTGTTGAACCGGAAATTCCAACCGACCCTATTGTCGAGAGGTTAAATTTAGTTGAAGAAAAAAACAATTTCTTGAAGGAAAAAATTAGAAAAATTGAGGAGGAGAAGATGATATTGGAGTTGCATGTTACGGATGTCGTCGATGATCACAAGATCAAGATGGATGCAATGCACTTGAAGATTAGAAAGATTAAAAAATATACCATTCATACCGAGGCTTGGTATCATTATGCCGTTGGATCAGTTGTTACATTGGTTGCGATTATGATCGCATTTATTTTCGCATTGAAATGTTTTACATAGTTTCAATGTATGGTTTAATTAATTTAGATGCTCTTCAGAGCTTTATGTTGTTAGATGAGAACTATGTATGTACTTTGGTTTTAATGTGATGATGAACTTCTATTAATTTGGTCACTTAATTATCTATTCATGATGTTCTGTAATGATTTTTGACACACTTAATTATATACAATGCACGCAGATGAACCGACAATGGATGTACAGTTCAAGACACACCTCCGAGTACATTAAGGGCGTGCATGATTTTCTTGAAGTGGCTGAGGCAAACAAGCAGAATGGTTTTATGTGTTGTCCATGCCCTATATGTGGGAATACGAAGTCTTACTCTGACCGAAAAATCCTTCACACCCACCTGCTTTACAAGGGTTTCATGCCACACTATAATGTTTGGACGAGGCACAGAGAAATAGGGGTTATAATGGAAGACAACGAAGAAGAAGAGTACGATGACAACTATGTGCCCCTTGAATACGGTGATGCTACTGAACATCAAGAGGAACCAGACAATGTGCACGATGATGCTGCAACGGGCGAAGCTGCTGAAGATCAAGAGGAACCAGACGATGTGCCCGATGATGATGATCTCCGCGGGGTCATTGTCGATGCAAGGACGCAATGCGAAAGTCAAAAGGAGAAGCTGAAGTTCGATCGCATGTTAGAGGACCACAAAAAAGGGTTGTACCCCAATTGCGAAGATGGCAACACAAAGCTCGGTACCGTACTGGAATTGCTGCAGTGGAAGGCAGAGAATGTTGTGCCTGACAAAGGATTTGAGAAGCTACTGAAAATATTGAAGAAGAAGCTTCCAAAGGATAACGAATTGCCCGACAGTACATACGCAACAAAGAAGGTTGTATGCCCTCTAGGATTGGAGGTGCAGAAGATACATGCATGCCCTAATGACTGCATCCTCTACCATGGTGCGTACAAGGATCTGAACGCATGCCCGTTATGCGGTGCATTACGGTATAAGATCAGACGAGATGACCCTGGTAATGTTGATGGCGAGCCTCCCAGGAAGAGGGTTCCTGCGAAGGTGATGTGGTATGCTCCTATAATACCACGGTTGAAACATCTATTCAAAAACGGAGAGCATGCCAAGTTGATGCGATGGCACAATGAGGACCGTAAGAAAGACGGGAAGTTGAGAGCACCCGCTGACGGGTCGCAGTGGAGAACAATCGAGAGAAAGTACTGGGATGATTTTGCAAGTGACCCAAGGAAGTATGGTTTGCTTTAAGCGCGGATGGCATTAATCCTTTCGGGGAGTAGAGCAGCAATCACAGCACCTGGCCCGTGACTCTATGTATGTATAACCGTCCTCCTTGGATGTGCATGAAACGGAAGTTCATTATGATGTCAGTTCTCATTCAAGGCCCTAAGCAACCCGGCAACGACATTGATGTGTACCTAAGGCCATTAGTTGAAGAACTTTTACAGCTGTGGAATGGAAACGGTGTATGTACGTGGGATGAGCACAAACAGGAGGAATTTCACCTAAATGCGTTGTTGTTCGTGACCATCAACGATTGGCCCGCTCTTAGTAACCTTTCAGGACAGACAAACAAGGATACCACGCATGCACGCACTATTTACTTGGCACCGATAGTATATACCTGGGAAGCTGCAGGAAGAATGTGTACCTGGGCCATCGTCGATTTCTTCCGACCAACCATCAATGTCGAAACAAAGGCAAGCATTTCAAAGGCGAGGCAGATCACCGGAAGAAGCCCGCCATGCGTACCAATGATCACATACTTGCTATGGTCAATGATTTACACATAATCTTTGGAAAGGGTCCCGGCGGACTAGCTGTTCCGAGTGACGCTGGGGGACACGGACCCATGTGGAAGAAGAAATCTATATTTTGGGACCTACCCTACTGGAAAGACCTAGAGGTCCGCTCTTCGATCGACGTGATGCATGTGACGAAGAACCTTGGCGTGAACCTGCTAGGCTTCTTGGGCGTGTATGGGAAGACAAAAGATACAGCTAAGGCACGGGAGGACCTGCAACATTTGCACGAAAAAGACGGCATGCCTCCAAAGCAGTATGAAGGTCCTGCCAGCTATGCTCTTACCAAAGAAGAGAAGGAAATCTTCTTTGAATGCCTGCTTAGTATGAAGGTCCCGACTGGCTTCTCGTCGAATATAAAAGGAATAATAAATACGGCAGGGAAAAAGTTTCAGAACCTAAAGTCTCATGACTGCCACGTGATTATGACGCAACTGCTTCCGGTTGCATTGAGGGGGCTTCTACCGGAAAACGTCTGATTAGCCATTGTGAAGCTATGTGCATTCCTCAATGCAATCTCTTAGAAGGTGATTGATCCATAAATCATACCAAGGCTAAGGAGTGATGTGGTGCAATGTCTTGTCAATTTCGGGCTGGTGTTGCCACCATCCTTCTTCAATATCATGACGCACGTCCTATTCATCTAGTTGACGAGATTGTCATTCTGGGCCCCGTATTTCTATACAATATGTACCCCTTTGAGAGGTTCATGGGAGTCCTAAAGAAATATGTCCGTAACAGCGCTAGGCCAGAAGGAAGCATCTCCATGGGCCATCAAACAGAGGATGTCATCGGGTTTTGTGTTGACTTTATTCCTGGCCTTAAGAAGAAAGGTCTCCCTCAATCGCGGTATGAGGGGAGACTGAATGGAAAAGGCACGCTTGGAAGGGACTCAATAATATGCAGGGACGGGTATTCTTGCTCTCAAGCACACTACATAGTTCTACAGAACTCTACCTTGGTGACCCCGTATGTCGATGAACACAAGAACAGTCTGCGCGCCAAACACCCGAAGCAGTGCGACGACTGGATTACATGTGAACACATCAGGACTTTCAGCAGTTGGTTGGAAGCACGTCTCAGAGGTGACAACACTGTTTGTGATGAGCTGTACTTGTTGTCCAGGGGACCATCTTCGACTGTTACGATTTGGAAAGGATACGAGATAAATGGGAATACATTTTACACGATTGACCAAGATCAAAAGAGCACCAACCAAAACAGCGGTGTACGCTTTGATGCAACAACCGAGAGGGGAAAGGACACATATTATGGTTACATAGTGGACATATGGGAACTTGACTACGGACATGATTTTAAGGTCCATTTGTTTAAGTGCAAATGGGTCAATCTGTCGGGAGGCGGAGTACAGGTAGACCCACAGTACGGAATGAAAACAGTGGATCTGAAAAATCTTAGGTACACTGACGAACCGTCCGTCCTAGCCAATGATGTGGCACAAGTTATCTATGTGGCACAAGTTATATATGTGCCACCAACCGGGACCAAAGGCCTCCCTGCCTGGGCTTGGCGCACCGGCCGCGTGGAGGACCATCTGTCCCGGTTCGTGTTTGAACCGGGACTAAAGGGGGAGGTATTAGTAACGACCCATTAGTCCCGGTTCATGAACCGGGACTAAAGGCCCTTACGAATCGGGACAAATGCCCTCTTTTCTACCAGTGTAGATTTTGCAATAAAGTTGGTCAAACATAGACAATTCTTGACTTTTTGAAAAACTAATACACCTTACATTAAGGAACGGGTGGAGTATACAACAACCATGATGAAGACCTAAAAACTTTCTTTATAATGCAAATCATCTTCATAACAGTGCAACATGGAGCAAGAATCACATGCTTGTACAGCGAACTGCTTGAAATATCTTGTAGCTGGTAGATTTACCCATTCAGAGTACAAATGGAAAAGGAATTCCTATTTCACACCACTTGCAGAATCCACAGCTGTATGATCAATGCTTGCAGTACAATTGGATGGCTCTGGATAGCCTGGTTAAGCTGAACCAACCAATAAGATGTTTTAATTAATAGAAAGCACTACGATTACCTTAAGCCGCCCGCGCACTTAGACTCAGATAAAACATTGTTGTCCTACTTACTGCATTTGCATGAGGCAACCCTCAACCTAAATTTGTATTTTCATCATCACAAAGGTGCTGCGGGGCGCGGTAAACAATTCTTTGCTTTTCTAAATCCCTTGTAAATTGCACTACCCATGGACTATATGCGGATGTAGTTTTCATGGTACAACAATATAATGTGGCCCATCATATCCTAGATCTATTGAGTCCTCATGGGGCAGATCATTGCTCCAAACTATGACACTAACCAATTTTAATTAACTAAATTTGTCCGGCAGCCAACGCGAGCGAACATACAAAACTACATAGTATGATGGTGAGAAATAGACTCACTTGACAGCATCTACGACTAACAGTGGTCTGAACCGAAGGGACATAAAGCTTGCATTAACAACTGCTCTCAATCTAGAACAAATGCTAATGGTCCCAGGGCAACTTAGAAACATGTGCTTGGTATGCCCCCAGCGGACAGGCCAGGACAGCAGGACGAGTGGTCATGGAGCGTGCACGTACAACTACGTCAACAGTGCCCAGTCAGGTTACGTAGTTTAGTGCTTTCTTCGCTTCCTCCTATATCTATATCCACTACCTCGCTTTCATATGAGCAAAGACTTCCCACCTTACTTATCCTTATTTTGCACTTTGGTACTTATATTTATGAGCGTCTATGTAATGATGTATGGCAACAATATGCATGTAGGAATAACAAACATAGGGAAAGAAACAAGCACTAGGTCGTCTGGGGAATCTATCACCTTCTTGATGTTGGGGATCATCTTGTGCGCTTTTTGTGCCATCCAAGCACTGTTTAGACCGTCTTGTAATTGAGAGGCTTCCATGTTTTGTTGTCATCCTCCTTGTTGTCCAAATTGTGCTGCGGATACAAACTTTGGCCCTGCCACCGGTCGCACATAAGTCTGAGGTCAATGTCGTATCCCACTAGGTGTAAGAGCAGACTACTCCAATGCAAATTGATTTGACAGTGAAAAATTATATGGTCTCCAATTCCATTGTGCATCGGCTCACCCATTGTGCATGTTGATTGTTGATCATACATCCTGTTTTTGATTTTTGCTAACACCAAAGAATTGAACAAATGAAATCATGAGTACTATTACGGTACATCAATCAAACCAATTTACGGAAACGACGACGGATGCTCGATTGATTTTTCTTTTTCCTGCTTGATCGATCAGAGGCACTAGACGTTGGCTATTACCAAGTTTCCCTAGTCAAACTTGGAGTTGAATTACCACTGGATCCAATTAATAGTACAGTTTCATTTCTGCAGTATGATGTACCATAAAAAATCTCAAGTATTATCACGCAAGAGGAAAATATGTCTTTTTCTTAGTAATAATGTTACCTGTTTTTTATTAGTCTTATTTTAAGTAAATCTGCAGATCATCTAATGTGAATATCATCTTTGCGATTTGTAACAGAAGTAATTCTCAAGGATGGGAGGAACCATTTGCCAAAAAGTCATGAATAATTTACTATTGCGTATATTTTCCATCTCATGCCCGTGTAGATGTCGGGACCTGAAGATCACAGAATCTTTAATGTGTTACTTCAAATGCTTTAGTGATGAGTGATGAACATTGGCAGTTCTTGCACGGCCTTGACAAATAAGATGCAATTGGTCATGCTTTTAAAAGGATGCAACCACCATGTTGAAGTTAAAAAGCTTCCTTCGCTATCCAAATCAACTTCGAGACACTCAAACATGGAACAAGGATCACATGCTTCGATCGCAGTCCACTTAAAATTTCCAGACCTATCCTTCTTAGTGGATTAACCATCCTGGCCACTTGCATAATCCACAGACGTCCAATCAAGGACGTAGGATGATCTGATGGCTCTAATTACATAAGTTGTTTATAATCAAGTTAAAGCACTAGTTTAGGCGTCCTGCAGGTCGAGCATTCACGAAAAATAATGGTGTGTCTGTCCCATGTGCATGAGGCTAACCTAAACCCACATCTGTCATAATTTTAGTTGTGGCATGGGATGCGGAGGAATCAATAACTTTCTTTCTGACTAAACCCTACGTATGTGTACGTGGATGTAGTTTTCGTGCATACCACTAGTATAGTGCCAGCTTATCATCAAGTTAGCTGGACCTAGAAGTGCCTCCCTGGAGACCGCAAGTGGCAGATCGCCTTGCTCCAAATGATGATTGCAATCAGTTATTAACTAGGCATGCCCGACGACCAACAAGACGAACAAGCAAGTTAACTACTACCTCCATTTCATATTAAATGTTGCTGATTTAGTACAACAAAATCAGCGACACTTAATATGAAACGGAGGAAACACTTTAATACGGAACAGTGGGAGTAGTACTTTGATGGTGAGCAATCGTCTTGATTTATCAGTTTGTCTGAACAGCACGGAAGGACTTGAAACTCAACAGCTGGTCTTATACTCTCATTCACGCACAAACGCTACAAGCGAGGACCCAACGGCAGCTAAGTGATGCTAGGACATGTTTTGAATGTGCTCATCATTGCATGTGTGTTCGCCCAGCGGCAAAGATGTAGAGGACGACCGTCTCGCTCACTTTGCTTCCCTCGACAACGATCTTTGCAGGAAAAGAACGTTGCACCACTTGCATGTGCACGAGGCTAACCTAAACCTACATCTCTATTTTAAGTTTGGCGAGGCACGTGGTGCTTTCTTGTTAGGGCTGCTGTCACCAGTGGAGGCTGGCTCGGTTTAGTCCCACCTCTCTTGCGGGAGGAGGCCATGACCAGCTTATAAGGGAGAGATTTCTTCCTCACTTCAGTCCAGACTTTTGTGATGGAGTGGGCTCTCCTCTGAATGCTGGCCCATATGCGCATAAATGTCCAGAACATGGGTGAGTGTGGGCTAGGCCGAGTTGGACGCTAATATCTGGTATCAGAGCCAGTCCACCTGTGGAGGCTGGCTCGGTTTAGTCCCACCTCGCTTGCAGGAGGAGGCCATGACCAGCTTATAAGGGAGAGATTCCTTCCTCACTTCAGTCCGGGCTTTTGTGCTGGAGTAGGTTCTCCGCTGAATGTTGGCCCATGTGCGCATAAACGTCCAAAACATGGGTGAGTGTGGGCTAGGCCGAGTTGGACGCTAACATTTCTTAATCTTTTGTTGCTCATCAACCCATGGACCATTTGTGTGGACGCAGTTTTCATGCACAGTGTATTGATATAGTGCGTGCCCATCGTCGACTAGATCTGCCTCCTGGGAAAACGTGAGGGGTAGACCCCTGCTCCAGACTGATGACAATGCAACAAGCACTGAAATAAGTCTGTCTGGCGGCCAAAAGATGAACACACAAATGACATTGATCGTGAGAGATCGACTCGGTTGACAGTGACAGATGTGTACTCCCTCCGTTTCCAAATATTTGTCTTTCTAAACATTTCAAATGAACTACAACATACAGATATATGTAACTCATTTTACTTTGTATGTAGTCACTTGTTGAAATCTCTAGAAAGACAAATATTTCGGAATGGAGGGAGTATGTGTTAATGTTGGTCTGAATGGCATACACGGACGACTTGGCACTGAACAGCTGCTCTCAGTCACGAACAGATGCTACGACGGGCCTGAGCTGCTAGGATATCACCTTCAACGTTTCGACCTTGTGGCAGTACACCGGTGTCCCGGGGTCGCTTTGTCCTTCGGCCTCGCTAATGGCAGACCGGTGCCCTCAGACGATCTCAGGCTCTCAGCTATCTAATGCCTTTCGACCCTACCGGTCAGCTTGCTGTTGCTTGGTCAGCGTATGGAATTTCTTGGGGATGCTATGGCTGCACCTCACCCTTCGGTCCGTGCTGGCGCATCGGTGTCGCGGGGTATCTGCTGCGCTATGTCCTCTCATCTTACCGATGGCATACCGGTGCCATCACACGGTCTCGGCTGTCCGATGCCTTTCGATTGCGTCGGCAAGTTCCTTCTACTGGCCAGCGATTGATCCCGTATCATTCTCCCTCCTAGTGATTTCTTGCTTTTGGTGTCGAGAGGTGTTCAACTATGCTCCTCGTCTGCCTTGGGGTTGAGGCCCTAGTGTCAGCTGAGCTCTTGGGGGTTTTGGTTCGCTTCTCGCTAACCTCCTCTTTCCCTTTCCGTTTTCCTCTTGCTTTTGTGTCTTGGACTTTGCCACTGTAATCCTCGAGTCTCACAAGTGTTAGAGATACCACACGTAATATGAACGGTGAAAAACGAAGTCAACATATGGGAGGTGAAAAATCCCTCCAGCACAAAGGTGAAAAAGGCACCGACACTTCCCTATATTGGGAGGTTACAAATAACGAGGATTTACAACCGATTAACTTATCCCGTACGGCGCCCTACTAATGAGATATATAATGGTGACCTAGGTCGACAACAATACTGTGCTTAGCCGACATTGGGCAAGTGGCCAATTCGGCTGAGCCGTGGACCCGCGGCGCCTTTGTTGCTCGGTTGATACCATTGCCCCACCTTGTCAGTCTTCATTGCGCCAACCACTCTATGCAGAAAGCGGCCTGCTCTAGCCTGCAGCTCCTCCGCCGGCTTCACACGAATCTCATCCATGAGGGTCCGCCGACCCTCCCATTCACAGTGTTGCCGGTCAAGGTCGCCTGCATATCCTCCTCCTGCTCCTCCTCCCATCACTGCTTCTCCCTAAAAACCTCACTTCAGTCCGGACTTTTGGTAGATTACCCGTTGAGTGATAAGAAAAACATGGAAACACATTTCCTATTTCTGGCACTCACAATCGATGTTTTTTCAGAAAAGGAGGATGACCCCCGTCCTCTGCATCTGGAAGATGAATGCGGTCATTTTATTGATTATTCACAAAGACCTTACAAATAAATAGATCAATAAGTCTGAAGCCACCGTCTTCGCAATATTTTTTGCTACTCCTATATAACTGATGAAGGGGGTGCCGGGAGTCCAGGCGAAATACCAAAGAGACCTCACACCAATGCCTAACATCTAAAACCTGAGGCCCAACTAAGCCACCTGCTTTGGGGCACTCACCGGTTCGGCGCCCTCTCAGAAGCTGCCGCCGCCATCTTCCACCGATCCATGTTCAGAGCATGTACCGACGCATCAGTTGTCAGGCCTGCAGCCGACGCCACCACGACGTCAATCAATGCCACCTTCCTACGCGCGTCCATCATCACACATCCGTTGCCGAGACCCTGCTGCGCCACGCCGCCGAGACTCCACATCGCCGATGCGAACAAGAAATGCCGCTCCACCAGTAAAACAGTAAAACCATCCACTGGTCCCTCGATCCAATGCATACCTCCAAGAATGACGCCCCAAGGAGGGAACGACACGAGAGCGCCGTCATCATCCGACCAATTGATCAAGGGTTTCCCCGGAGGTGTCGGGAGAAGCTGGGAGCTTCACCTCGATGATGCCTTCAAGAAGGAAACGATGCAGTGGCGTCACCATCACCGGCTCCGGCCACCAGCCGAAGACTAGGTTTTCACCCGGAATTGTCCCAAGTAATCCAGCCGACAACCTGTGCACCGTCTCCACCGCCTTCAAAGCCCCAAATCTAGCCGCCTAGATCCGGCGAGCATCAGCAATAGCACTGCCACCGTGGTAGCCCTTGGCACACCGGCCACTGCCTGTGGGTGCCACCACTGGAGCTACAGAAGAGTTCCTCATTGTATATTGCAAGGGGGACATCGGTGTTTTACATTATGATGATTTTGGTTGATCTACCAGCTTACACAAGATCTGAGAATAGTGTTATGGGGAGGGGGGCCTTGATGCAACGAACGCGCCCTAATTGGGGGCCAAAACCGAAGTACATATTTAACTATGTGTGTCGGGCGGCCAATAAGACAAACAATAAATTGATTTTAAGGTGAGGCATCGACTCCTTTGACAACGACATTGTTTAAGAATGGTCTGAACTAAATGGACTTAATACTTACATTCACATCTTTTTTCGATCTAGAAATAAATGCAAACATGTCCTAGAGTACATTAGGACTTGTTCTTGGTATGCTCAATGGCCAGGCAGGATGCAAGAGGTTTGTCTCGTAGTCTCTCTAGCTTCGCTCCACGATGAATGTTACAACCACGACAACGAAAGCCAGCCATCTTTACATAGTTAATGCTTTGTTCACTTCCTTCTATATATATCCACTTCCTTTCTTCATTTGT
>NC_057801.1:40353373-40357601 GCF_018294505.1 Triticum aestivum | reverse complement strand
ATTTTATGTTTTGGTAACACATATCTATATTTGTATTTGTATATGTCAATGTGGACGGAAAATCCATGTTATATGCTAACAACACGTAGGAATACGAGACATAGGGAAAGAAACACGCACCGGAGCATCTTGATACACTACACTACTAGGAAAAGGGCTATAGATAGGATTGACACAAAAGGCGCATCAAGGTTGTAGTGCGCCACTACTATATACTAATGGCGCACTAGTTTGTGATGCGCCATTAGTGTGGTAGACACTAATGGCGCACCAGATAAACGGTGCGCCACTAGTAATAAAGTTTTTTTTTCATTTTTACATACATACTAATGGCGCATCCGACGGAAGTGCGCCATTACTTGTTCTAACTAGTAATGGCGCACTAGACAGACAGTGTGCCATTAGTATATTTTTTTTACTTTTTTTGCAAAACTACTAATGGCGCACCACCTGCAGGTGCGCCATTAGTAAGCAGGCATACTAATGGCGCATTTGCTGATGGTGCGCCATTAGTAACCTGGGACCGCAACAAGATATTTTGGCAGCCACACCTACCCACTCACTTTCCCCGCTTCATTCCCTCCACCTCCTTCTCCAAACTTTCGGCTGCCTCCTCCTCCTCACCTCATTTGCATCATAGATTCATCAAAATTAAGTGGTGAAATTACCTTTCTTTGATAGGTAAGTAAGGGGAAAGCTATCTTCATGTTGTAGATCTACTTTTTTTCTCCCTAGATCGCTCCAACAACGTGCACATGCACTTTTTGTGGCCTAGCTAGATCTATGTACGTTTGTGATGTTGCATATGTTTGTGTTGTTGCATATATGTTTGTGTTTGCAGGTACCAGTATTTGAAATGCGATAGTTGCCAATATTTTGCCGAAATGTTGATTCATTTTCGTTTCGGCGAGAATTTTGGCACTATGCGTTTTTTTTGGTCCTATTTTTAGGGAAGGTCATGCCAAATTTTTTCTTGGTTCTAAAATATCGTTTTGCTCTACCCCGCAGGCGACCATGGTCCGCACGATGACCATGGTCCGCACGAGAACATATCATTCTGGCACGAACGTCTTCCCAAGGGGATCAAGTGTCCGACCAGTTTTGAGGAGGCGAAGAAAATCGTGTGTCCTCTGAATTTACCGCACGTGAAATACCATGTGTGCATGAACAATTGCATCATTTATCGGGACGAGCACGCGGAGTCTACCATATGTCCGGTGTGCGGCGTCACTCGATACAAGAAGAGGAAGAAAGCTCCTCGAAAATCGGTGTGGTACTTTCCGACCACTCCTCGTCTGCAGCGGTATTTCGCGGACCCTAAGGTAGCAAAGCTCCTGCGTTGGCACGCGGATAGGGAGGTGAAGAAGTGGGAAGATGACGGAAATAATCCGGAGATAAATAAAAAAGACAAGATGCTGAGTCACCTTAAGGATGTTAGCCAGTGGCAAGCGTTTAACTTCGAATACCCAGAATTTGGGAAGGATCCATGAAACATCGTGCTGGGCGCGAAACCTGATGGAGTCAATCCGTTTGGCAGCCAGAGAAGCACACATAGCACCTGGCTTGTGTTTGTGTGGATGTACAACCTTCCCCCCTGGTTGTGCATGAAGAGGAAGTACATTCACATGAGTATGCTAATTGAAGGGCCGAAACAACCAGGGAACGACATCAATCTGTATCTGGGGCTGCTGAAGGAGGAGCTAGACACGCTGTGGAAAATGCCAGCCAATACGTGGGATGCCGCAGAGAAAGAATATTTCCCTATGAGAGCCGCACTACTCACGGCGGTGCACGACTATCTCGGTCACGGATATCTCGCGGGGCATGTAGTCCACGGATTTTCTGGATGCGTAAGGTACATGGATGACACAACGTATCTCCAGCTAGATAGAGATCATGGGTCTTCGAAAACCGTGTTCACGGGACATCAAAGGTGGCTTCGCGATGATGACCCGTGGAGGAAACGCAAGGATCTGTTCGATGGTGAAACCGAACCCCAAAAACGCCCGTGTACGAGGAGCGACGAGGAAATATACGAGCTGTTGAAAAATTGGAAAGACTGCCCACTGCTGGGAAAGAAGCAAAAGGCTCCAGAGCCGGGAAAGAAGCAAAAGGCGCCAGAGCCGCTGCTGAAGGTATGGAAAACGAGGTCTGTTTTCTGGGACTTGCCATATTGGAAGATCCACCGTGTGCCTCACAGCCTTGATGTCATGCATATCACGAAGAACGTGTGCGAGAGTCTGCTTGGTACCCTGCTCAACATGCCAGAGAGGACCAAAGATGGGCCGAAAGCAAGGGCAGACTTGAAATTAATGGGCATTAGGCAGGAGCTTCACGCTAATGATGATGATGATGATGATGATGAGGCGAAGCAGGACACAGAAAGTCGTCGCAAAGGCAAAAAGGCCAAGAAGACCGGAAATGACTACCCTCCCGCGTGCTTCACTCTAAGTCAGGAGGAGATCGAGCAGTTTTTCACCTGCCTCCTAGGAGTAAAACTTCCTTACGGTTACGCGGGGAAGATAAGCAGATACCTAGACCCAGCGAAGCAGAAGTTCGGCGGGATGAAGTCTCACGACTGTCACGTGCTGATGATGCAGATACTTCCAGTTGCAATCCGTGGGATCATGGACGCGCACGTCCGTGAAACGCTATTTGGCCTATGCAACTTTTTCGACGTCATCTCTCGGAAGTCGATTGGCGTGAGGCAACTCAGAAGGCTACATGAAGAGATCGTGGTGATAATATGCGAGCTTGAGATGTACTTCCCGCCCGCATTCTTCGACGTTATGGTGCATCTGCTGGTCCATATCGTGGAGGATATCATCCAACTCGGGCCGACGTTCCTGCATAGCATGATGCCGTTCGAAAGGATGAATGATGTCATCAAAGGATACGTTCGCAACATGTCATGTCCAGAGGGAAGTATAGACAGGGGCTTTCTGACCGAAGAGTGCATCTCCTACTGCACGAATTATCTAGGCATCGAGAACCCCGTTGGTCTGCCCGTCAACAGGCACATCGGCAGGCTCGCTGGATGGGGTCACCGTGAGGGTCGTCGCAAAATGCATGTCGACTTCGAGGGTCGACTCGCCGACTTTGAAAGAGCAAACCTAGTGACGCTACAACACATAGACATGGTCGATCCTTGGGTGGTAGAGCACAAAACCTTTATTGAGAAGACGTACAATGACCGAGGCCAACAGAGGACGGACGGAGATATAATCAAAGAGCACAACTCATGTTTCACGCGTTGGTTCAAGCAGAAGCTTCTGTCGTACCCTTTACATGAGGATTCTTCCGCGGAAGAACAACTCATATTCGCCTTGTCACCGGGCGCCGAGCACAACCTGATGACCTATGAGGCGTGCGATATCAATGTCTACACATTCTACACCGAGAACAAGGACATGAAGAGCGATGGTTATCAGAACTCCGGGATAACGATGGAATCCTACACCGGCAACGGCAAGGACAAATACTACGGAAGGATCGAGGAGATCTGAGAGCTGAGCTACACTGGAGAGAAGGTCCCGATGTTCCGTGTCAGATGGGCTAAGAGCGTCCTAAAAGAAGACCAGTATTTCACCACCATGGTTATACCCGAAGCCAAATCCAAGACCGCGGGTGCAAACGTCATCGCGAAAAATGAGCCATGGGTACTGGCTTCCCAAATGGACCAATGCTTCTTCATTACCGACCCGCCAAAGCCCAGTCGTGTTGTCGTGAGGAGAGGCAAAAGGAAGATCATCGAAATGGATGGAGTAGCCAATGAGCAATACTTCGACAAGTACGGCGACCCGAAGATCGAACATGACGACGACGATGAAGTAGCAGCACACACCACAAGAAGAAGCAGGATCACCCTACCTAAAGGACGTCCGTTCCATAGAAGAACTCCATTTGCAAAAAAGAAGGGAAGAAGATTGTGAACAGATAGCTAGCTAAGATCGATTGTATTTAAATTGTAGCCTTCATTTCTCGGGCACTTTTTGATATCATGAATATTTTTAAATTTCATGGGAACTTTTTGAATTCATGAATATTTTTTCAAATTTGATGATATTTTTTCATATACAATATGAAAAAATATTGAATATTCATGAGGACACTCAATCTCGATCCCCCTCCCTCTCGATAGCTATCCCCCTCGCCAGATCCCCCTCGCCGCCGAGCACCCCCCGCACCCTCCCCCCGCTCCACCGCCGCCGACGACCCCCCGCACCCT
>NC_057801.1:40329416-40352678 GCF_018294505.1 Triticum aestivum | reverse complement strand
TCCCTCGCACTGCTTCACCCGACTAGGTCGTCCCCGTCGACACCACATCGTCCCCACGACCACCGTCGTCCCCGCACCCCACCAAGGAGTCCAGGAGCTCTGCAGTGTTCTTCTACGTCATCTACGGCCAGCCGTTCGAGCTCGACGACTCTGCATCATGCGGATCGAGGTCTTCTTCCACCTCCAGCCACCGCGGCCTCACCGTCGATCCGCGTCACCTTGTCAACCCCGACCCCGCACGAGCTCGCCATCGTCTTCCTCTCGGTGAGCTGCACCGGTTCCCCTCCCCCCCTTCGATTTCGTCACCGTAGACTGTCGCACCACCGCGCCCCAGCTCCTGGTTGCCGCCCCCCGTGGTCGTGCTCCCCTCGGCCCCTGGCCGCGCCCTGGCCCCGCCCAGGCGCGCTCACCGCACCGCGACCGCGCCTCCACTACGCTCGGGCCGCCCCTGGCCCCGCCCAGGCGCGCTCACAGCACCGCGACCGCGCCCTGCCGTGACTTGCTAACCAAATTGGTTTGTGTCAATTTCACAAACTTGCAGGCTTATAGAATTAGAAATACTACTGTATTATATACCCTCACTGTCATGGGCTTTCTATTATTAGTCAAGTAGTATGCTTAGAATCTTGTTAGGAGAGTAAAGCTTTGCTTTCAGTTTTTTCTTGTATGTGGGGATTGCTACAGCTCATACAGGAGAAAATTGATAACTACTATGTCATTGGGTACTCCCTCCGTGCCAAGTGTAATGTCATGTTCAGATTGGTCAATATGGTTCTCGTTTTTAAATTTTTTACATGCTCTCATTTTTTTGTGTGGGTAATGTTTTATATGCTCTTTATCTCTTCCCTTGACAGACATTCGACGAGGCAGTGGGCGATATAGCTTTCTAGCTCCTTAGGGGGGTTGTTCCTCTTTACAGGTGTGTTAAACAGGGTTTTATGTGGTCATATGGAGTTTATTAGGTAGAGAAAGTACCAAGACATCTTCATTACAACACTCAGCTTATCCAAGACATCTTCATTACATTCTAGACATGATAGAAGCCTACTTTGTTTAGAAATAGAGTCGGAATTTGAAAAGGAAAACCCTTAAGCCAAACATACAACAAGCATTGACAACATAAGTGGAGACACTAATTTTCTCTGACTTTTGGAGGCTCGAATCCGCAGGGATCATGGCTAAAATAATTTTCCATGCCTGATTAGTGATTATCTGAGTCAGTTTCTAAACTGTAGAGGTGGTTAGGCTCTGGTTAAAAATAAAAACAATAATAGAAGTTTTGTATTTTTCTAAGTAAAAAACCCCACATATGCACCAGGATGTGATCTGTCAGAACCAAAGTAGACCTAGCTCTGCATTAGTTGTTTTGTGCTTCAAGTGTCCCAGTCAAGGATAAACTGAGTGGTTGCAAAATAATATTATGTGGTCAATGTGGATTTACTATTTTCTGGTGCATAGGCTATATTTGCCATGGGAGATGGCAATTCGTTGGATCATGATCCAGGGATTAAAAAAATGCATAGACTATAATTTCCTGGCATGATCCATAGAATAAAAATATAGAATAAAAAATGCCATGATCCATACACTATAATTTTCATGATGCATATACTATATTTGCCATGGCCCGGTGCAAAAGAAATTTGCATGTTGCAGAAAGAAAAGAAATTTGCCATGGTGCATATAGTAAAAACAATGCCATGATCTGTAAAATACATTTGTCATGCTCCATGAAAGTAAATTGCCATGGTCCAAATGTAGCAGAAGTTTCAAGTAGTGTTTTGTTTCTGTGTTTGAATAGGCAGCAAACTTTCTATTCTTTCTGTGTTTGTACAGAGTTTCTAAACTATTGATGATTTTTTGTTGGGTGAGCTATTATATCTGGAATGGAAGCTCACATAAGTTGAGCTGATTTTTGTCCATATGAAAGCAGAGGATCATATGGTCTGTGGCTGGGTTTTGTCTCCGACCATTGTGTCGTGATGATTTTGCAGGTACCCCGACAGGCCCTTGAGTTTGCCGGAATGTCGATTAAGTTCCGTTCCGGCAAATTCGGGTACTCCATATGTCCTATTTTCAACAAAGGTCATGCTGAAATTTTCCGTGAATTTTAGCATGACTTTGCTAAAAATCAGACATATGGGGTACTTGCTACTAATGCATGGGCCGGGGTATCTTAGTACTTAATTAAGTAATATCAACTGCCCCTTTATTCTTGCTGCATTAAGCCATAGGTGGCAATAGAGCCAAATGATTAGGCCCAACTTAGAATTCTCCTCAGCATGGATAAACCCTAGATGATAAACCCAACATATGTGGCAATAGAGCCAAGTGATTAGTGCCAAGTGATTAGGCCCAACCTAGGGTGCCTCGGCATCGATAAACCCTAAATGATGAAAACTTAACTTTTAGGATGCCTCGGTGTCGACAAACCCTAAATGATGAGACCATGATCTTGTTCCTTGACAATAACCAACTTTTTGACCAAACTATTTTCCTATTTAGAGCGAAACATGGCCAACCACGATGAGGCCGGCGGTTCGGGCGGCAAGCAATTCTGGGAGCTGTCCTAGGAGATGGAGGAACAACCTCACCGCTATGAGGACGCCGCGGAAGACACCGATCCTTACTACACAACCCCTAGTGGCGTCGGGGATGACACCACTGATGGTGCCGCCGAGGATGCCACCACTGATGATGGCGGCGCACACACAGATGGCAGCCAACCGAAGAAGCAAAGGAAGGACTGGCGCCCGAATGTGCTTAGCACCCTCAAGGAGGAATTTACTCAAGTGGACTCCCATGGGAATCCAATGGAGCCCAAACATATAGTCAAGGGGTACTCGCTTCACCTCGGGTGCATTCTCCGGAGCACCGTCTCGATCAACACCGAAAACCTTAGGCATAAGGACCGAGGGAATTTGCGCAACCTCCTCTTCACGAAGCTGCACGAACGATACAAGTTCTCCGCCGATTTTGAAAACACACGCCTCTCGGGGAATAAAGTGAACAGTGCCGCCCTCACGAGGATGAGCACGACCCTGTCTACTTGGAGAAGCGCGGTGAAGAGAATGATTGATAAAGGTGATAGTTATGAGAAGATCAAGGCGAAATATTCTTCGATCAGCGAAGATGACTACAAGGAGTTCAAGATCAAGTGCGAGAGCAGCGCAACCTCCGAATCAAGTCAGTGGGGGGAAGAAATGCGGGAGTTGAACTTAGGGGAACGCAAACTCGGTCCCGGCGGTTACAGAGCGGCGGAGCCTATATGGGACAAGGAGGACGCGGAGCGTGCCGAGCAAGGCCTACCGCCCCGCTTCGAGAAATACAACGGTGACAAGCAGACCAGGAACTTTGTCAGGGCCCGGTACAAGGAGGACCCGATAACAAAGGAGCTTACCACGGATCCAAAGACCAGGGCGCTTGAGCTTGTTCTGGTAAGGAATACACCCCCGCGTAATTAGCTCCATATGGTTGCACTCTAATTAATCCCTAATATTTCTAAATGGTTCACGTTCCTTCCACAGGAAACTGAAAGCAGTAGCGCGGGGTCGTCTCAGAGCTTCCCTTTCGACACCCCTTTAAATAGGGCGTTGAACGTAATGAAAAACAAGGATAAGCTCACTAAGCCGACGTCAGCTGGTCGTGTGGACGGCAAAGGCTTGTCAACAAAATGGGGGTCATACTATACCGCTGGTGTGCGGAAGGAGAAAAAGACCAGCTCGGAAAGCCAGACGTGCGAGGTTGAAGCACTCAAGGCACAAGTGGCGCGGATTTCGGAGCTTGTCCAAGAGCAAGTGGAACAACAACTGGGAACGAAGCTCAACGCCATGGTGCCTACGTTGATTCATGGGCTGATGACATGGATTGCGGGCGGCCAACAGGGGCCTCCCCCGGTTCCCAGCTTCACGGCCAGCAACTTGCACAGCGCGCAGGCGGCGCCATTGGTGTCTCTGGAGGCGCCATTGGTGTCTCCGGCGGAGGCGGTATTCGTGTCTCCGGCGCCGGCACGGGCATTGGAGCTTAATGCACCCGGGTGTACGCCGGCCGGCACCTCGCCAGCAAGCGCCCCCTCCGTCAGTTGCACGCCCGCCGTTGGCGGTGCCTCGACATTAGCTGAGCTCGACGGCATCACGGTAACTAAGGCTCTCGGCCGATGACTTCATCTCCTTGCCTTTGACTGGGCATCCCTGACGCCCTACATGTTTTCGCAGGGCGCCGCCGACATTCCTTGCACTCTTCTGCACTTCGTGGGCGGCGAGTTGGTCGATGTCACCAAGGGCAGAATCGTTCAACCGGGCAACCGCATGTTCCACAGTAATCCGATGGCACCCACCGTGTATAGGGTTGAAGTGGTTCGGGTGCTGCCAGGCTGCGACGAGCTGTTACCTCCGATTCGACCCGCTGGGGCCGACGAAGAAGATGAAATGACCCTCAGCTCCTTCATAAACTGGCCCCTGCTTTGGCCGAAGAGACAGATTCGTTTGGGGGCGGGGGACACCACCCCACAGACAAGACCGCCAGTCGTGCCGGCGCCAAGCCATGGCAAGAACGCCGCAACGCTACCAGACCTGCCGGACATCCCTATGCCGGACATCCCTATGGCACAGGATACAGACATCCCTATGGCACAGGATCCGGACGACGACGACAACGACGACGGTACATTTACCAATGTCGATAAGTACTTTGCCGAACATGGGTACGCTGGCGAGTTCTGCGGGCCTCTTTCGCAAGAACCCAACCAAGACGACCGCAATCTAGCTGATACGACGGAGAAATCCAATTGCAACAGGCGTCGTCTGGCGTTCAGTTCTCAGGAGACGCCTCCAGCTCCCGCCTTCACCGAGCCTCAGATAGCTGAGGTGCGAAATATTATCAGCCCCAACACGCTCAAGAAGGCGGTCTGTGAGCAGAACTCGGTCCCATTACAGGAGATCAAGAAGAAGGGATGGAAACGAAAGACTAACAAGGGCGTCGGTGCGAGCCAGCCGGCACCAAGTTTGATCCGTGCTCAGGATGGGCCACCTTCACCTAAGGATATCTCGAGGAGGGTGCATGTGGCGGATAGGGCGATGCTACCGTCAAATATGCTCAATGCTGCAACCGGAGCTACGCGGAGTCTGCACGACAGTGTTCTTTCTTTGGAGAAGCGGCGTCTCAGAGAGAATGATGTGGCATACCCGGTTTTCGTGGCCAAGGTGCCAGAGGGCAAGGGCTTTGTGGATGGCGACATCTGGGGTATGATCGTCCTGCGGTTCGATGACATCTTTGCTATGTTTAACCTTCATCCGTTGCACTACACCTTCGTTCGACTGTTTTTGCTGAGTATGGAGAGGCGGATCATTAGAGACAAGACCCCGGACATCGTGATAGTCGACCCCTTCTACATGCGTGCCAAGCACTTGAGCAGCGCTGGGGACCGCCAAGTTGCGAGTTCACACGTCGAAGGCGTCATTCTGGCAAACCCAGATAAGGATAACTTCCTTGTGGCTTACTTTCCCGAGTAAGTCATCCCTTAACCGCCCCGTAACATATGATTTCTTAGATTTCGATCGTTCTTTTTTTTCTAACATTCCGTGTTCTGTGCAGTGACACACATTGCACACTCATCCTCCTAAGCCCGAAATATTCCATGGCCACATATTTCGACCCGAACCGTAACTCCAAGATAGACTACACAAATATCAAGAAAGTTCTTGATGATGTTCTCCCCGGCTACGCCAAATCTGGAGGCACCTTCACCAGGGAAGTTCGTAAGTACGGCAAGCACACCTTCTCACACAATACAAAGTTCTGCTGCGTCAAGCAGCCGCCTGGCGGTCAGAAGGATGCCTACTACGCCCTCCATCACATGCGGGCGATCGTAAGGGACCATCGTCACCTTCTGCTACAAGATAGTCTCAAATATTGGGCCGCGAGGTTGTCGGCAACCCAGGACGCGGACCTCAGACAAGAATTCTTTCGCATCCAGTCGGAGTTTGCGGACATCATCCATCAAGATGTCCTTCATACCTCGGGGCAGTTCTTCCGCAGATATCAACCGTCCAACAAAGAGATAGATGGAACGCTACAAATGCAGGGTGACAACGACCGCAATTTCATGACCATCACGACAGACGACGGCTTCATCCACGCTCCTGTCCGATGAGTCGAGTCGAAAGTAGTGACGTGTAGTTCTGAAACATTGATTGGCTCATGTTGTAATTAAACTTTAATGAATTCGTATGTCTCTTTGGTTTGGACAGTCGTTCAACTTAGATGTAGTCGATGCTATTTATTAGTAGGACCATGAATCGTGCTATTAATGTCTTGCTTTTCTCTTTCGATCCTTTTTTTGCATACTTACATATTGCTTATGTATTGTCCATTGTTTGGCTTGTGCATAGAGATGCCGTCGTATGTCGTGTACAAGGGTAAGGTTCCCGGAGTCGACGACGACTGGGAGGAGTGTCGGAGACAGGTTCACCGTTTTAGCGGTAACAGTTACAAAGCGTACACCACTAGGGCGGAGGCCGAATCTAGATACGCCCGCTATCTAGTGGGAGAGAGGAGGGAGCGTTGGAGGAACCGGATGAAGACCAGTTTGATCGCGATGATGCTCATCGTGATGACCGCAACTCTCTTCTATGTGATGGTAGTTTAGATGATCGATATCGACTTGTAATGTGAAGACAAACTCGATACTCGCAGTCTTGAGACTTGTAATGTTTTATCTTTGTTCGGTCTTTTGAATTCGAAGACTAATATGATGAATTGTATTCGGAGACTAATCTTCTATTGTATTCGATGAATCTGCTGTTGTTGTGTGCTGCTATCTATATTTTGTCCAATAATATATTTTGTAACCTGTGCAAAAATCAGAAAAGTAAAAAAAACAAATATTCATACTAATGGCGCATCACCTCAGAGTGCGCCATTAGTATGACAAAGCACATGGTTACGTATGGCCCCCCGGGAGGCATACTAATGGCGCATGTTCTTACATACTAATGGCGCACTGCGTGGTGCGCCATTAGTATACCAGATACTAATGGCGCACCAGTGGTGCGCCATTAGTAAAAAATACTAGTGGCGTGCTACTAATGGCGCACCCGTAGTGCGCCATTAGTAGGCAAAACCGGTGCGCCATTAATAGGCCTTTCCCTAGTAGTGCTACCCTCAACCCGATGCTCGGGTTCCCGTTGTACGCACTTTGTGCCATCCCTATGTTGTGCAAATCAGTTGTTCCATGAGTCGCTCATATATTTTTAAGGTAACTAACAACATAGGAAAATAGCATTACCAAATTTAACATTTCGCTTCGCTATTCGTTGGGATCCAGTATGAGGCTGCTGTTGCGAAATCTCACTAGGCTTGCGAGCAGTATACTACAATGCCAAATTTGTTCTATAATAAAATTTCATGTGGTCCCCAAGTCCATAGTGTAGCAGCGTGTTGATAATTTGGTATGGATCGGTTCCAATGTGGAGGGCCTGCTTTGACCATATATTGATCATATTGCCATTAATTCTATTTGTGCTAGCTACAACCGAAATGATGAACATGTAAAATCTTATGGAGCAAAAGGAATATTACCTCTTTTTTCTATTTCTTTAGTTGAGCTTAAAGTGATTGTAATTTGTCACATAAGTAATCACCAAGAAAAAGGAAAATCCATTCTATAAATCGCCCTAAACAATTTAGAAACAGATGCATGTTTCTTAACGCCTGTCCAAATGTTATGACCACAAGATCACATAAATCTTCGATTTTATGAAAGAAAAAATATGGTGCATTTAATATGTTATCTCCAACTGCTTTAGCAGATAAATAGTGAACTTTTGTAGTGTGTGGACGACCTTTCGGAGCAAGTTGCAGCCGGTCTTGCTTTTGAAAAGATTCAACCACCTTGAGGAAGACATAAAAGCTTTCCTAATTATGCAAATCAACTTCAAGGCACTGTAACATGGAGCCAGAATCACATGATTTGACTGCAAACCCCTACAACTTTCCAAATATAACTTCCTTGGTTGATCACCCGCTAGCTCTAGCCACTCACACAACCCTCCGATCAAGGTTGTATCAAGCTAAATACACTAGTTTAGTCCGCCTGCGGACAGTCTGCACAAAATAATGCTATGCGCATTCCATGTGCATGAGGCCAACCCAAACCTACATATATATGAATTTTATTTGTAGTAAGCACATGCTACGACGCAGAGGCGGAGGAAATTAGCGATATTTTTCTGCCTATATTCTTAATCGTACAGATGTACTCCACCTATGGACTATATGCTGGATGTAGTTTTCCTACACATAGTACAACTATAGTGCGAGCTTATCATCAACAACTACTACTACATGTCTAGATCCATACAAAAGTGGCTTCTCCTTGGAGGCCGCAAGGGTCGGATTGCTGTACGAGATCAGCCTATCCGGCGGCCACGAGATCAGCAAATAGAATAAATACTTTGACAGTGAGAGGCAATGGGTGTCGGTGTCAAAAACCGGTGGATCTCGGGTAGGGGGTCCCGAACTGTGCGTCTAGGCGGATGGTAACAGGAGACAAGGGACACGATGTTTTACCCAGGTTCGGGCCCTCTTGATGGAGGTAAAATCCTACGTCCTGCTTGATTGATATTGATGATGTGGGTATTACAAGAGTAGATCTACCACGAGATCAAGGAGGCTAAACCCTAGAAGCTAGCCTATGGTATGATTGTTGTTCTGTCCTACGGACTAAAACCATCCGGTTTATATAGACACCGGAGAGGGCTAGGGTTACACAGAGTCGGTTACAATGGTAGGAGATCTACATATCCGTATCGCCAAGCTTGACTTCCATGCCAAGGAAAGTCCCATCCGGACACGGGACGAAGTCTTCAATCTTGTATCTTCATAGTATTGGAGTCCGGCCGATGATGATAGTTCGGCTATCCGGACACCCCCTAGTCCAGGACTCCCTCAGTAGCCCCTGAACCAGGCTTCAATGACGACGAGTCCGGCACGCATATTGTCTTTGGCATTGCAAGGCGGGTTCCTCCTCCGAATAATTTATAGAAGATTGTGAACACCATGATAGTGTCCGGCTCTGCAAAATAAATTCCACACTCCACCGTAGAGAGAATAATATTAACACAAGTTCAATCTGCTAACGTATTTCGTGGCGTGATGTCACACAACAACCAAGCCTTTACTTGAATCATTTTTATTATACCACCTCAGCGCGTTTAGCGAAGCGGTTTCCTTGGCACGTCTTGTCGAAGAAGAGATCGTGTTCCCCTTATTCCGGGATTCCCATAAATACGGACGTGGGTAACCCAACCGCGCCATTGATTGCGGCGCTTGGGAGAAAAGCGAGTTTTATCGGGCCGGTGGGGAGGCATAGTTTCGTCCGCCCATATATAAGGGGATAAGGATCCACCTTTTTACCTACGCCTTCTTCCTCCTTTGCTTATCCATCTCCGCGCACTCAAGCTCCAGCGCCCAAGTCCACACATCTCACCTCAACCTTCTCCGACTATGTCCAGAGCGGGAGGCAAGTGGATGGCCTCCTCCGTTACGGAGGGGCACATCAAGAAGCTGCGCAGCGCCGGATATCTGGCCAGCGACATCGCGCACCGGCTCCCCGACGAGGGGCAGCCCATCCCCACCCCCAGGCCCCATGAGAGGGTGGTATTCCTTCCCCATTTCCTCTGCGGACTGGGCTTCCCACTTCACCCCTTTGTCCGGGGGCTCATGTTCTACTACGGCCTGGATTTCCATGATCTGGCCCCGAATTTCATCCTCAACATCTCGGCGTTTATCGTCATGTGCGAGGATTTCCTCTGCATCCAGCCCCACTTCGGCTTGTGGCTAAAGACCTTCAATATCAAGCCGAAGGTTGTGAAGGGCAGTCAAGCGGAGTGCGGAGGCGCCATGGTGGGCAAGATACCCAACGTTACTTGGCTCGACGGCGCCTTCGTGGAAACCATCAAGGGGTGGCAATCGGGGTGGTTCTACATCACCGAGCCGCGTGATCCTAAATGGGCAGTGGCCCCCGAATTCAGATCTGGCATCCCCACACGGCTCACCTCCTGGAAAGAGAGTGGCCTGACTTGGGGCGATTTGGAGGAGCTGACCGGACTCCAAGCCTGCATCCAAAAGCTAGTGAATAATAAGCTCAAGCTTGTCAACGTGGTCCAGGTCATGCTCATCCGCCGGATTCTCCCGTGCCAACAACGGGCCTTAAAATTGTGGGAGTTCGATCCGGCTCAGCACCGAACCTTGAGCAGGCTCTTCGACACTAGGTACGAAGATGCCTGGAAGGTGCTGTTTAAGGGCGCCGAGGCTCCTGCATCCACTACCGAAGATCGCGGATTCAGCTCGCAGCGCCAGCTAGCGAGGTAAGAGACTCTACCCTTTACGGGACGCTTGTTTTTCATAGTTTGACTCTATGTGGGATCTAAACTCCCTCTCCTTTGACAGGACTGGCTGAAGAAGGCCGACCAGACTAATTGTCCGGCTCCTTTTCCAGAATACCCAGCGGACGTTCCGGCACCCCACGTGGTGCGGGAGAAGAAGGCCAAGAAGGAGGCCACGGGCACTCGAAAGATTTCCCGTTTTCAGGTGTCCGATGACTCCGAGGCGGACTCCTCCCACGAGGACGAGGAGGAGAAGAAAAAGGCCTCTCCCCCAGCGGGGGGAGGTAAGAAAAGGAAGGCTTCCCCAACGAGGGAGGCCGAAGGGTCCAAGAAGGGAAGGACTCTTCCCCCGGACTGTTCCGCCCACGCCGGTGACGACGACGAGGATTGGCCTCCAAGGGCCAAGCCCCTGGCGAGATCGTAAGTATCCGGACTCCCGAATGACTTCATGATTTTTCTTTCTGCCGCATGGTGTCATTCTAACGCCGCATACAAC
Source organism: Triticum aestivum (assembly GCF_018294505.1). Classification (NCBI taxonomy): domain Eukaryota; kingdom Viridiplantae; phylum Streptophyta; class Magnoliopsida; order Poales; family Poaceae; genus Triticum; species Triticum aestivum. The sequence continues at coordinate 40,341,797 of NC_057801.1, read as the reverse complement.
CGCCTCCTCCCCCCGTGACGCAGATGACGCTGAGGTGGGATCCCAGAGAAGGACCCACCCGGAGGAGAAGGACCCGGAGGTGCCACAGGGCGACCTCCCGGACTTTGTACCGGACTCCGCACCGGAACCTGCAGTGGTTCTGGAGTCCGGCGGGCGGCCCCTTTGTAAGAAGGGCAAGACCGTGACGCCGGCGGCCTCCGTCCAACCGGAGGCGCCGGATAACTTGCTGGAGGCGCTCAACAGCACTTCCATCAAGGAGGAACACCACACTGTCATGAGTGCGGTGATTCAAAAGGTTCAGCTTGCCAAAAGCGGGCTGACCAAAGCCTGCAGCAGCCTTCTATCAGGCTTTGAGGTAAGAATATAAATATATGTAAAATAGTACGGCATAGACAGTAGCCCCTAATGCTCGGTTCGGTGTTCGGACAGAAAAGCCGGACTGAGGATCTAAAAAGATATACGCAGGAGTCTTAATAAATATGTCAATATGGGATTGCAGGCTGCGCTGCTGACCTCTGCCGCACTGACTGCGGAGGTCAATGCTTTGAAGCAAAGCCTCGAGCGGTCCGAGAACAAGCTCGGCCGTGCCAAGAAGCAGCTGGAGGACAAGGAAGGTGAGTAACACCTTATTAAAGTTGTACCTTACAGAAAAGGATTTGGTTGCAAGAGAAATGACAAGGATAACGTGGGTACTTCAGGGGCCACGAACGAGGTGGCGACCCTGAAGGAGGCGGTGTCCGCGACCGAACGTAATGTGGCCGTGGAGCGCGCTGGGCGAGAGAAGCAGGAGGCGCGGGTGGCGGAGGTACAACAAGAGCTCCAGGCTCTCGTGGAAAAGCATGAGAGTTTGGAGCGCGACTCGAAGACTCGAGAGTCCGAGCTTGCCTCGGCTCTTGAGAGCGCCAAAGCCGCTAAGGCCGAAGCCCACAAGGACCTTCAGGAAATCGAGGCGTTGAACAAAATAGCGGCGGGTAAGGCATTTTTCATGCAAAGCAAGCATGTGAATGTGAATTACCTGTTACTTACCCGAATTCGGAGCACTCCAAGAGCGTTCGCGGATCTGCCCCGCAGCGTGTCCGATGTTGTCGCTTTCTACAGGGCCGAGGAGGCGAGCTCGACGGAGAAGGTCTTCTGATCTCAGTATGCTGAGGCCGGACATCCGGTGCCCCTTAGCGACCAGCTGAAGCAGCTGGTCGAGCTCCACAAGGTGGCCGAACAGGCCATGAAGGGCCTCATAGTTCGGCTGTGGCCCAATGAGGCCATGCCTGGGAGCTACTTCGGCCTGGTGCGGCGGCTGGTGGATGCTTGTCCATGGGTTCAGGTCATCAAGCGATCCACCTATATTGAAGGTGCCCGTCGGGCCCTTGCCCATGCTAAGGTGCACTGGGGCAAGATGGATGCTGAGAAGCTTGTGATGGACGCGCCACCGTCGGGCAAGGAGTATCGCACGCCCGAGATGTATTACAAGAGTGTCCTGAAGGGTGCCCGCACTATTGCGGGTGAGTGCTCCAATAATGTAATATTTGAGTAGACTCGCATTTTGTTATCCTATGCGCTGAAAACTTTGTTCATATGCGCTAAGCAACGCTTGTTGATTTAAAATATTACCTTCTATGCGGCTATTTATCAAATATGAGAGATAGCAAGTCGTCGGCTTCAGCCTCCATGCCACGAGTGCTGGGGTGTTCGGGATAAATTTGAGCACTCTTGTTCCCATATTTGAGTCCATCTAGGGAGGCGCTCAACACAATGAACTAGGCAACCGGACTTATAATGCTTGAACACTCTCACTTAGCCATAGAATTCTATAATTTTAAATTTTGGCAAAGCACCTAGTGTTCGGAAGGCCGAATTCGTGGCGCTATCCACGCCTGGGCCGGACAAAGCCGGTTCCTCGCTCTAAGCGGCATAAGTCTTTAGGGACTCGAAAAAACCTCTCGAACAGTGACCGGCTCTCGCCTCATCATGACGATCAGTTTTAGCTTTCTCGACTGAGGCGCTCGCCCAGCTCAACTGGGGCGCAATCGCAATGGTTCTCCTAGTGCTACCTTAGCTGATAGAACAGAATATAAGGTACCAAAACATGGGAGCCGGGCAAACCCAACTATTGACCCAAGACATGATTCGGAGCCGATGCATATAATGCTATAAGTTCGGGGTGCCGCACTTGTGAAAGTGTTCGGATTTATCACACCATAATGTGGGGAACTTAAGCCCCTGGTGTATTTAGCCGTACCAAAGTGTACGGATGCGACATGTCATAAATGAACATATGTATAAGAAAGGAATGCAATTATAAGCAAAAAGGTGTTGCATTGTTTATTCAAGAAATACTGCCATGAATGTAGAACGATACAAATAGTGCGGTAAGCAAGGGATGAGACTATTAAACATGTCCATCTCCACGGGTAGGCTGCGGAATGGTGTATAAAATAGATTTAGTGCTCGTAATGGAGACCACCTGGATATTCGTCGTAGCCTTTCTCCTTCCCTGGCTGTTGCATCGTAAGTTCGGTTGGTCTACTGCCGGATAGGGCCTCTGGTGAACGGAGTCCTGTGGGTAAGAAAAGAAAAAAAAAAGGAATGACACACTTGGGAGCCCCTGGTGTGGTTAAGTCGCATTCTGGGCCTGTCGTGGTCGTGCCCCTTCCCCTATGCCCATGGTATCTCCAGAGCATAATGATGTACGCGAAGGACCAGTCTTGCAATCTTGCGAGGGCTGGGGTTGGGGCCGCATTTCTACGCGTGCTCGGAACGTGCCAGGTGGTCTTGTTGTAGGTTACTCCGGGCGCGTTTAGCCGTGTCCGGTCGCTTAACGACCGGACTCAAGAATTGCCTTAAGAGGCTGCATTGTACTTCTGCCGGGAGAGCCGCTGTGTGTTCCTCCGTTCGGAGGGAGCGTTCGGTGTTTCGGTTGACCGTGATGACTCCTCGAGGGCCTAGCATCTTGAGCTTGAGGTATGCGTAGTGCGGCACCGCGTTGAACTTTGCAAACGCGGTCCGTCCGAGCAGAGCATGATAGCCGCTGCGGAACGGAACTATGTCGAAGATTAACTCCTCGCTTCGGAAGTTATCCGGGGATCCGAAGACCACTTCCAGTGTAACTGAGCCCGTACAATTGGCCTCTACACCTGGTATGACGCCTTTGAAGGTCATCTTTGTGGTTTTAATCCTTGAGGGGTCTATGCCCATCTTGCGCACTGTGTCCTGATAAAGCAGGTTCAGGCTGCTGCCGCCGTCCATCAGGACTCTGGTGAGGTGAAATCCATCGACGATTGGGTCTAAAACCAATGCGGCAAATCCGTTGTGGCAGATGCTGGTGGGGTGGTCCCTTCGATCAAAAGTGATCAGGCAGGAGGACCATGGGTTGAACTTCGGGGCGACTGGCTCCATCGCGTATACGTCCCTGAGTACACGCTTCCGCTCCCTCTTGGGTATGTAGGTTGTGTATATCATATTCACCGTCCGCACTTGTGGGGGAAAACCCTTCTGTCCTCTATTGTTCGGCGGTCAGGTCTCTTCTTCGTCATCGCTATGCAGCCCCTTGCCATTGTTTTCGGCAATTAGCTTGCCTGCCTGCTTGAATACCCAACAGTCCCTATTGATGTGGTTGGCTGGCTTTTCGAGGGTGTCGTGTATCTGGCACGAGCAATCGAGTATTCGGTCCAAATTGGACGGACCCGTAGTAGTTCTTTTGAATGGCTTTTTCCGCTGACCGGGTTTGGAGCCTCTGATTCCGGCATTGACTGTCGTATCCTCATTATAATCGCCGTTAATGCGGCATTTGTTCTTGTTGCGACGCGACCTGCCATTGTGGTCCTTTGTATCCGGACTGCCAGATTTTTGCTGAGGTTGTTGCTGCGGGCTAGCCAGCTGTCCTGTCCCGCGCAGAAGCGGGTCATGAGTGATGTGAGGGCTGCCATGGTTTTCGGCTTCTCCTGTCCCAGGTGCTGGGCAATCCACTCGTCGCGGATGTTATGTTTGAAGGCCGCGAGGGCCTCCGCATCCGGACAGTCGACAATTTGATTTTTCTTAGTTAAGAACCGTGTCCAGAATTGTGTGGCCGATTCGTCTGGCTGCTGAATTATGTGGCTAAGGTCGTCAGCGTCTGGTGGTCGCACATACATTCCCTGAAAGTTATCAAGGAATGCGGCTTCCAGGTCCTCCCAACACCCAATTGATTCTGCTGGCAAGCTGTTAAGACAATGCCGAGCTGGTCCTTTAAGTTTGAGTGGGAGATATTTGATGGCGTGAAGATCGTCACCGCGGGCCATGTGGATATGAAGGAGATAGTCTTCGATCCAAACCGCGGGGTCTGTTGTGCCATCATAGGATTCAATATTCACGGGTTTAAACCCTTCGGGGATTTGATGATCCATTACTTCATCTACGAAGCATAGTGGGTGTGCGGCGCCTCTGTATTGGGCTATATCGCGACGGAGCTCCAACGAGCTTTGTCTACTGTGTTCGGCCTAGCCGGACTTACTGTGTCCGGCGCGACGGTTGTCGTCACGTATCATGGGGCGCCCACGCGATCCGTAGACCGATCTTGATTGTCTTGCCTTATCCTCCAATATATCTCACAAGTCCAGAGCGTTCCCCTGTGGCCTTGTGCTTTTCGAGCGATGCCGGGGTACGGTTCTAGTGGAGGGCCTAGAGGCCTCTCTGTCGCGGCCACGAGGTGGCCGGTCAGCCGCATTGTGCTCTGGTGATGCAGGTTTATATGCCTCCTCCTCTAATTGGGGGAGCAACTTATGTTTGGGTAGCTTTTGGAGGGGCGTTCGAGCTCATGCTCTTCGGCCGCAAGGACTTCAGTTCATCTGTCGGCTAGCAGATCCTGATCAGCTCTAAGCTGTTGCTGCTTTTTCTTGAGGCTATTTGCCGTGGCCATAAGCCTGCGTTTAAAACGCTCTTGTTCGACTGGATCCTCAGGCATGACAAATTCGTCGTCGTCGAGGCTTGCCTCGTCTCCGGTGGGAGGCATGTAATTATCATCCTCTACCTCTTCGTCTGCCGCTCTCTCATGAGGGCTGGCATCTCCGTCCTCCTGCGCTGAATCTTGCTGGAGGGGGTTGTCTTCGGCACTGTTTGGGGTATTATTATCTCCGGTGCCGGAACCGCCATTCTTGCTGTGGCGGGATTTAGAGCGGCGCCGCTGACGACGGCGCTTGGGCTGTTTCTTGGAGGGGTCTTCCTCCGCTGTTCCTTCGCCATTCCCATCCTTTGGGATGTCCACCATGTATATGTCGTATGACGAGGTGGCTTTCCAGTACCCAGTAGGCGCTGGTTCTTGGTCGTCTCCGGCATCGTCGTCCATACCGTCGATGTCTTCGGAGTCGAAGTCTAGCATGTCGGTTAAATCATCGATAGTGGCTACTAAGTGGGTGGTGGGTGGGTCTTGAATTTCTTCGTCGTCCGCATCCCAACCGTTCTGACCGTAGTCCGGCCAAGGCTCTCCTAATAACGAGAGATACTTTAGTAAACTCAGGATGTCGCCGAAAGGTGAGTGCTGAAAGATGTCCGCAGCGGTGAACTCCATGACCGGCGCCCAATCGGATTTGATTAGAGGGGGCGCGGGAGGTTCAGAGTCCGGCACCTTGGAGTCACGAGCTTCAGAAGGGACAAAGTCAGTATTCGGCTCTATCTCCGTAGAGGTTGCAGCCCCCGAGGCGTCGGAGCGGACTCGTGTGCGGCCTCCAGGGCACTGTCCGGCAGCAGAGCTAAATCATGCCCATCGTGACAGTGCGGCGCGCTCGGCTGTGGCTCGAATCCATTGAAGATCAAGTCTCCGCGGATGTCAGCCGTGAAGTTCAGACTTCCAAATCTGACCTGACGGCCAAGGGCGTAGCTTTCGATCTGCTCCAGATGGCCAAACGAATTGGCCCACAGTGCAAAGTCGCCGAATACGAAGATCTGTCCGGGGAGAAAAGTCTCAGCCTGGACCGCGTTGTTGTTGATGATCGAAGGAGCCATCGAGCCTATCGATGACGATACAGAGGAACTCTCAATGAAAGCACCAATGTCGGTGTCAAAACTGGCGGATCTCGGGTAGGGGGTCCTGAATTGTGCGTCTAGGCAGATGGTAACAGGAGACAAGGGACACGATTTTTTTACCCAGGTTCGGGCCCTCTTGATGGAGGTAAAACCCTACGTCCTGCTTGATTGATATTGATGATGTGGGTATTACAAGAGTAGATCTACCACGAGATCGAGCAGGCTAAACCCTAGAAGCTAGCCTATGGTATGATTGTTGTTCTGTCCTACGGACTAAAACCATCCGGTTTATATAGACACCGGAGAGGGCTAGGGTTATACAGAGTCGGTTACAATGGTAGGAGATCTACATATCCGTATCGCCAAGCTTGCCTTCCACGCCAAGGAAATTCCATCCGGACAAGGGACGAAGTCTTCAATCTTGTATCTACATAGTCTTGGAGTCCGGCCGATGATGATAGTTCGGCTATCCGGACACCCCCTAGTCTAGGACTCCCTCAATGCGTAACAGTGGTCTGAACGGCACGGGCTTGGTGCAGAAGAGCCCAGTGGTCTTCATCACGAACGAGTGATAGTAGCATTACGAGGGTCCATGGAATGTACTGAATGCGCTCATCATTGTGTGTGCATTACGAGGACGCACAAGGACGATTGTCTCGGTCGCTTCGCTTCTCTCCACGACGAAACAAACAGTTTGCCAAACGTGCTTGCACAGTCACGATCAACAGGCTTGTGCTCACCGACTGGTGGGCCCAGATGCACTGTGGGTCCCCCAGACGGCCGGACTATTTCCGCCCACGTGATGGCCACCGCCGCAGCGACCACCCGGCAATTCCATCCCCCACGCCACCGGGCACTCTGCTGCTCTTCGACGGCATCGCCAACCCCTCTTGCCCCACCGCCGTCTGCAGCCACGCTCGAGGTTGCAACACCCAACAGTTCCGTGCTCAGCTGACACCGGGCAAGTAGGCAGCTCGTCAGACACGTGGGCTCATCACGCGTCTCCCGCTCCCGTGCACTTTTCTGTCACCTCCTTCTCCACCTTCTCTCCTCCGTCATGGGGGAGCAGTGGAGATGCACGCGATGGCACCAGTGTGCCACTAACGATGCGGCACAAATGTGCGTACTCTAAGTTATCCACAATGAATAATAAATTCGGTGCAAATGTATAATCCACAAACCTTTACTTGTATGTACCCGCATAGTGCTTCCGCTTTCTTCTATATATAGATCAACAACCCAATCTTCACCCGAGCAAGAAATAGACATTGTGATCTCACGTTATCAATATTTCACACGTGGCAACACAAATCTTTGTTAGTATTTATGTATTTGAATGTAGATAGAAAATCATGATATATGTGAAAAGCACCTCGGAATGAAAGACAACAAGAAAGAAACAAGCACATGATTTTCAGGCAAGTCTACTCGGTTAGCTCTTTGTGCCATTGAAGAGTTGTTTAGAAAAACTTCAACATGTTTAGCTTCTATATTTAAAGATCATCCATGATGTAGGCCAAATACAGTTGCCAAATGCTAGATTTTGTAATGATCTAAGGTTCATGCCAAATCTAATTGGGAATTGGAGCGGCTAGTTGTCCCAATATCAAGTTATTTCTGAAAATAAAAAAATATATGGTACCAAATGCATAGTGCATTGTCTGATCATGCATATTGAAACTTTGATATACTAATCAATTGCAGAGAGTGATCTAACCATGTGTCACCTGGCTCTTATTTCTGCTACAACTATGCGACGGACGTGAGCAAGAGGTCTCCTTTTTTCTGTTGTGTAAGTTTTTATTGTTTTCTGAATAGTTTGCTTAGTTGAATTTAAAGTAATTTTGTGGATGTCATCTAATATGGATATCATCTTGGTGATTTGTAATGAAAGTAAACGCCAAGAAAGAATATGAGCCATTTGATAACCATCATGCACAATGTCCAAATGTATGTACGTTCTATCTAATGTGTGTGCCATCCGTACTGAAAAAAGTGGACAATGTAGTTCGAAAGACACGTCTGACCTAGCCAAGCCAGATGCAGCTAGTCTTGCCACACGCCAATGAACACATAAACTTAATTGATTATACAACTCAACTTCAATACTCCCTTTATTTCATAATGTAGTGAATATAGATTTTCTCAAAAGTCAAACTTAACAAACTACAATACCAAACATATACAATATGAATATTTTGTCATGATGTATCTGTTAAAATATGTTTGCTATTCTAAATATAAATATTTTCCTCTAAACATGATCAAAGTTTGACATTTGAGAAAAAATATATGCACTACATTATGGAACGGAGGGAGTACAATAGAACAGGCTGTGCGAATCACATGCTCAGGTGGCGAACCGACTCCAATACACAAAACCATGATACACTACCTTAGGTGGGAACCAGAATATAAGTTGTTTTACATGGTTATGACAAAGCCCTAGTTTAGAGGAAGTTGCATAAACCTCCAACTATTGGGGTTGATTTTGAACAGAACACCTAATACTCGTGTTTGTTGCCCAAAATTCATCTATTAGTGTAACCCGTCGCACTAGGTCTAATTCATACATTGTTCAAGCACATTGTCATGAGTTTAGATGAGTGGATCAAGCTTTTAAGTCCACGTGTGCCAAAAAAAGGTCATACCGGCCAGCCATACAATTTTAGTTGCTCATTACAGTTTTTGATTTACAACTTAACATTTAGAAAAAACAACAAAGTGAGTAGATATTACATATACCTAGTATTAATTTTGAGTTTTTATTAGCTTACTTGGACCACAAGTTTTGGAGATATTGGTAGCATGTTGGCTCAGCTGACTTCTTTTTCATAATTCAACATTCTAAAGGATACAAAAAATCAAGTACCTCATATATGTAATGAGTATTGATCTGCAAAAATTTAACTCATTTTAACCATAGTTTTGTGAGATATTAAACGTTTTAGTTAGCTGAAGCTGACTGGTGTGGCATGTTTTTTGTTACATGTGAATTACAAGTACGGCCCATCTATTAGGCATCAAGTCAACATAACCAAATGATGTGCTAGGGCTATCCGCAATGGATTACCCAAATAGATGATGTTTTGTGCAAAAAAACAGAGAGTGGGTGTTCTATGCAATTCGACCCCAATAGTTGGTGGTTTGTGAAAATTCCTCTCCTAATTTAAAGTAGTTGCACACATTTCATGGAGACAAATATATATATCCACCGCCCCATCTTGAACTAAACAAGAAACATATCCCCTCATCTTACTTATAGATACCAAATTTTTTGGTAACATATATGGATATTTGCATCTATGTATGTCAAAGTAGATGGCAACTCCATGTGATCTGTCAATAACACATAGGAATCCATGTGAAATTCTATGGGGCGAGAAAAAGCAGGAACCAAACCATCATGAACAAATTACAAATGTGTGTCTATGTTTCATTTGATGTGTATACTATGTGGGCCATTTAACAACGCATCATGAACAAATTACAAATCTATCTCATTGTAAACACCAAAAGTTCAAAGAAATCTATGATTTCATACATTATACTTTATGGCTCATTTTTTAGTGTGTATATCTTCAAGTGCTTCGCAAGATAAATGATGAACTTTGGAAGGGTATGTGTGACCTTTTCAAGAAGGATATAGCTACTTTTAGTTTTAAAAGGATGCAATCGAAATGATAAAAGATATTAACTTTCTTAATTATACAAATCAACTTCAAGATATTGAAACATGGAATGGAATTCACATGCTTCGCCCACGAACAACTTCAAATTTCTGGATCTATCTTTATCGTTGGAATACTGACCTTGGCGACTCTAGCAATCCACAACCATCCGATCAAGGATGTAGCAAATGAATTTAACAATCCACAACATGAGTTGCATCAAGGTTTTCTATCAGGTTTGATTCAACGTGACTTGAAACAGTGAATCTATGTGATGATTTACCAAGTCATTAAACATGCGAAGGTCGGGTGGCGAGTCGCACAGTCCACAATCATCCGATTAAAGGTGTAGCAATTGAATTTCACAACCCACACCATGAGTGGCATCAAGGTTTTATGTCAGGTTTGATTCAACTTGTCTTGTAAGTTCGAATTTATAGCATAATTTACCAGACAACTAAACATGCGAAGGTCACATGGCGCACGACAAAATACCCCTCAAATCTTGGCAAGGAAGAAGTTTTTCAATGCTGCTTAACGAGTCTTGCACATGCATGCAAACAAACATGTTATGACTCATACAGTGCAAATATATGAATCACTCCTTTGCTTGTATTTAGGGATTATCCTAACGTCAACAGTAACAAGGTGGAAACTTGAACCATCCAATGAATTAACCAACTCTCTACACAATGCTTTGCATAACGGTGCGGCAAAGTTTCAGGTCTTGGACATCTGGAAGGCTAGAGTCTAGGTCAAAAACGCCATGGCCTAGGAGATGGATTGTGTCTACTTTGTGGTGTCATGGAGGACACCAACCATATTTTCTTCTCCTGCATTATGGCTCAGTTCGTTTGGGGTTGCATTCGTGATGTCACCGGTTGTAGGTGGGCTCCATCATCAATTGGCGATTTTTATTGCATCACAAGCCGGCTCTCGGGCTAGATGCGTAGGGTGGCATGGGTTGGCTTAAGCATCCTATTGGCACATTCGTAACAAAGATCTATTCGAAGATATCTTCCTTCAGCATCTTGTTGACGCCCTTTATAAAATGATAATTTTCTTGCAGCACGGAAGCAAATCAACCGGAGCTTGGATACCTTGACCATTGAGTTCTTCTCATCGCTACTCCGTCGCCATGTCCATGTCCTCTGGGACGAGGCCCGACACATTTTTGAAAAGGAGGAAGACCCCCGGCCTCTGCATTTGGGCGATGCATGCAGCCACTTTATTAATTATGCACAAAAGACCTTACAAAGAATACAGCGGTAAGTCTGAAGCCACCGTCTAGGCAACATCTGTCGCTACTCCTATCCAGTTATGAAGGGATGCTGATAGTCCGGGCCTAACACGAAACATACCTCGTAGCCAAGCCTAACATCTAAGACCCGAGGCCCCAACCAAGCGACTTTCCTGGTATGGGGCACACACCGGTCCGACGCACTCTCAGAGGCCGCCACCGCCTACTGCCACCAATCCATCTTCAAAGCTATATTGACATATGGCGGCTTGAGATGGTCCTCGAGTAGCCTTCTTCCTTAGATAATTCGGTTGTCATGCCAAGGGCCCTTTGGGTTTGTATAACATTTTGCTTTTTAGAGTCATGTACCTGACTTGGTGTCGTATCGAACCTTTGTATGAACTTAAGGGCTTCAATTCAGTCAATCTGGGCAATTGCCTCCTTTCTAAACTAAATATATATGACCCATCTAAATGAAGTGACCAAAAGGTCAACAAAACAATTGTTGTCAGGAAAATAAGCTATTTGGTTCTGATTTACTATGTTACCTCCATTTGCTTCTGGAGTTAAATGATGAGCTTTGGAAGGGCGTGTGCGACCTTGCCAAGCAAAGATGCAGCAAGTAATGCTTTTAAAAGCATGGAACCGCCATGATCAAGACATAAAACTTTGTTTATCACACACATCAACTTGAAGATGTAACACGCAGCGCGGGAATCATATGTTTTGATGGAGAAACGCTTCAATTATCCGTATCCATCTATCTGTCCTGGTAGATTACGTGTTTAGAGGTAAAAAAAAATGGGAACCCATTTCCTATTTCCGGTCACTCGCACTATCACCAGTCGTCTGATCAAAGGTTGTAGTAGTACGATGATGGCCCTGGATAGTCTGGTTAAAGCTAGGACCAGCAAATAAGCTAACTTTCATCAACTGAAAGCACTATTAGTTTAGCTTTAGGCCTAAAGCTAAATCTGTATTTTAGTCGTTATTAATTGAACTACGCATGGACTATATGGGCATTCAGTTTTCATGCCTACATCAATATAGTGCACTATATGTGCATGCAGTTTTCATGCCTACATCAATATAGTGCGCCCTCATCATCAACTGCATCTAGGGACCGCAAGGGGCAGATCACTTCTCCATATGGTTAATGAATTTTAATTAACTAAGTCTGTCCGACGGCCACCGATGTAGAGAGAGAGAGAGAGAGAGAGAGAGAGAGAGAGAGAGAGAGAGATTGGTAGAATGTGGTGGATGTATTATTGAGCCTCGAGGGCAAGTATATAGAGTACGAAACTTGGAGGGTAAGAAGTCTGTCCTATAAATAAGGTAGGAATCGTATAGAGAAGAATACAATAGATGTTAACAAATCCTAGCCTACTATAATCTATACTCCAACACTCCCCTTCCCCGTAGTCGTAGCGGTAGCGTCATGGATGGTCAGGCTAGAGAGAAACCGAAGGTAGAAGC
>NC_057801.1:40285843-40328983 GCF_018294505.1 Triticum aestivum | reverse complement strand
AACGGGAGCGTCGTGGATGGTGTCGTCTCGCCGATGCGTTAATTGTAGAGGATGCCGACAAGTTGGTCAAGTGAGGTGATAGCCCTTTTTCCTATATGTCTAGGTAGCTGAGAGCGTAGGGTTGTGTAGCCGTGGTCGATGTCGCGCGAGTCCAGGTTGCCGGTGCCGAGGTAGTCGCCTTGGAGCCGCGGGCACAAGGAGGGGCCGTGTTAGTCATGGGCAGAGTGGTGTGGAGGTAGCGGTCCACTAGGAAGAATACGGTGTTGACGAGGCATCACGTCGGGTCTGCCAAGCCCAGGGACACGCCGTGGATGAAGGCACGCGTCGCTTTTGCCAGCACCGGACATGCGTAGACAGAGGAACTCGATGTTGACGAGGCGCCACATCAGGCTTGCCAGGCCCGAGGACACGTCATGGACGAAGGCACGTGTCGGTGTTGCCAGCATCGGGCATGGATAGATGGGGAACAACATGAGTTGTACGCCATGTCGAGGGGGCTAGCAGAGGAGGACTCGACAACGGTTGTGGCGCCAATTGTTGTGGGGTCGATGTCACCCGCGATTATCAGAGGAGATGAGTGGTCAGGGAATATGACGGCAACAACTGGCGATGAGTTGGTGCTGGACGAAAACGAAGAGGTGGACGGAGGCAGCTGTGGCGGTTGCGGGGTAGCAGCGGCAGAGACGTAAGAAGAGCGGTGACAGCGGCCTCAGGAGATGGCAGCGGCCGCTAGGTTACAAGCAGGAATGGGGGTGCTCGATGTAGGCGAGGAATCCGACAGCGTGATGAAGACCGGGCGCTGACGGTCGCGTTCCCGCGCATAGAAAAGCGGCACGACGCATACCACGTGGAAGTTGACGCGCGCAGACGACGGAGTGGACTGCGTGCCGCGGCGCTACGGCCCAAAGGGGCAACAAAGCGGTAGCGCACTGGTTGGGGCGACAGCTGGGAAGACCTCAAGGTTGCGGCAGGGACCACGTGATGCGGCGGAACAGCCCGAAGGGGCGATGCAGCAGCGGTGCGCAGGTCTGTGCCTCGGATGGGCGCATGGAGAGGCCCCCTGCCGCCGCGCCGAATCACGCCGCCGCCCGTGTTGGTCCAGATCTTGGCTGCGGCCAAGCACGTGCCCGCAGTGGTTCCCGGTGGCTCTCCAACACCGGTTCTGTCGCCCAAATCAGCGGGATTGAAGAAGAGGCGATGAACGCCTATTCAAAATGCTGCTGAGTCAACGGGTGGCCCATATTGCATGATTTTACATGGGCCTATCTCGGTCGGCATATGAAGGCCTTGTGGTCGGGCACATCTGCATCAACTGTCCGTTCGTCATCTCCTTCCTGTGAGCCGCCAGTTTCCTCCAACTCGACAGCGACCTCATCGCCAATGTCCCCCCTGCCAGCGAAGTCTTCAACTCCTGCTGCCGGCGAAGTCCGCTCCTTCGTGACTGTTATGCCATCTCCGCCACGCCCAGTGGCGACCCCACCCAGATCGGCGGGATTAACGGAGACGCGATCGGCGCCGATTCAAAATCCTGTTGAGTCAAGGGGTGGGCCCATATTGCATGATTTTACGTGCGCCTATCTACGTGGGCGTATGAAGGCCTTGTGATCGGGCTACCCAATGGTGTCTCGGCCGCGAGAGGAGACCAAGGATCGAACACATACATGCATGCAACTAGACGGATGCCAACCATGCAGTACGAGCTGATGGGTAATAGTACAAAGCACGTGCATGTCCAGCCATCTCACATGCATGCACTACGTGCAATTCCAGCCGACCGAGCAACTGGGCAACACCCAGCCGTCCCACATGCATGCGCTCGGACCGATGTTCCAGCCAACAGAGCAGCTGGGCAGCACGCAGGTTGCACCCGCCCAGCCAACAAACGTCCAGGTGGCGGACACAGCAGGTGGTCTGGAAGGTCCGGACCTGGGAGGCTGCGTCCCCGACCCGACCGTTCCTGTTCAGGAGCTGGTGGAGCCGTGTAGAGCCGCTTCATCATCGACGACGATGACCCCTTCTACACCGACCGCTACGACACCAACATTCACGTCTTCGATGGTTACTGTTGAGAGGCGATTTCTACACCATTGTCATCCCCTCCATCGGCAGCCACACACACGCAACAACTATCGTCTGAGGTAATGCCGGTCCCTAACACGCTTCTGACGATGGCCTCGTCGCTAAAGCCGGCGGTTGAGACTGTCAGGGAGGGGGTTGCTACACCATCATTCCCTCCTTCGGCAACAGAGCCAGCGCCACGACCACAATTGGGGTTGACTCCTACACGTGGAAGTTGTCGGCATACGGTTGCCGAAGATGGTTCTACGGACACAGATGAGGACTCCTTGGCCAAGGCTATGCGGCGTGAAACAGCACACAACCTCGACAATCAAGGTATTACGTCGTCATTCAAATCCTTTTTAGCATTTTCCAATACCACCGTTCTCTCTAGCTTCGCTCCACGATGAATGTTACAACCACGACAACGAAGCCAGCCATCTTTACATAGTTAATGCTTTGTTCACTTCCTTCTATATATATCCACTTCCTTTCTTCATTTGTGCATGCAACAATGCTTTGGTAACACATATCTATATTTGTATTTGTATATGTCAATGTGGACGGAAAATCCATGTTATATGCTAACAACACGTAGGAATACGAGACATAGGGAAAGAAACACGCACCGGAGCATCTTGATACACTACCCTCAACGCGATGCTCGGGATCCCGTTGTACGCACTTTGTGCCATCCCTATGTTGTGCAAATCAGTTGTTCCATGAGTCGCTCTTTTATTTTTAAGGTAACTAACAACATAGGAAAATAGCATTGCCAAATGTAACATTTCGCTTCGCTATTCTTTGGGATCCAGTATGAGGCTGCTGTTGCGAAATCTCACTAGGCTTGGGAGCGGTATACTACAATGCCAAATTTGTTCTACAATAAAAATTCATGTGGTCCCCAAGTCCATAGTGTAGCAGCGTGTTGATAATTTGGTATGGATCGATTCCAATGTGGAGGGCCTGCTTTGACAATATATTGATCATATTGCCATTAATTCTATTTGTGCTACAACCGAAATGATGAATATGTAAAATCTTATGGAGCAAAAGGAATATTACCTATTTTTTCTATTTCTTTAGTTGAGCTTAAATTGATTGTAATTTGTAATGTAAGTAATCACCAAGAACAAGGAAAATCCATTCGATAAATCACCGTAAACAATTTAGAAACAGATGCATGTTTCTTAATGCCTGTCCAAATGTTGTGACCACAAGATCACATAAATCTTCGATTTTATGAAAGAAAAAATATGGTGCATTTAATATGTTATCTCCAACTGCTTCAACAGATAAATAGTGAACTTTTGAAGTGTGTGGACGACCTTTCGGATCAAGTTGCAGCTGGTCTTGCTTTTGAAAAGATTCAACCACCTTGAGGAAGACATAAAAGCTTTGCTAATTATGCAAATCAACTTCAAGGCACTGTAACATGGAGCGAGAATCACATGATTTGATTGCAAACCCCTACAATTTTCCAAATATAACTTCCTTGGTTGATCACCCGCTAGCTCTGGCCACTCACACAACCCTCCGATCAAGGTTGTATGAAGTTAAATACACTAGTTTAGGCCGCCTGCGGACAGTCTGCGCAAAATAATGCTATGCGCATTCCATGTGCATGAGGCCAACCCAAACCTACATATATATGGATTTTATTTGTAGTAAGCACATGCTACGACGCAGAGGCGGAGGAATTAGCGATATTTTTCTGCCTATATTCTTAGTCCTACAGATGTACTCCACCTATGGACTATATGCTGGATGTAGTTTTCCTACACATAGTACTACTATAGTGCGAGCTTATCATCAACAACTACTACTACATGTCTAGATCCATACAAAAGTGGCTTCTCCTTGGAGGCCGCAAGGGTCGGATTGCTGCACGAGATCAGCCTATCCGGCGGCCACACGATCAGCAAACAGAATAAATACTTTGACAGTGAGAGACAATGGGTAACAGTGGTCTGAACGGCACGGGCTTGGCGCAGAAGAGCCCAGTGGTCTTCATCACGAACGAATGATAGAAGCAGTACGAGGGTCCATGGAATGTACTAAAAGCGCTCATCATTGTGTGTGCCATGCCATGCGGCAGGACGCACAAGGACGATTATCTCGCTCGCTTCGCTTCTCTCCATGACGAAACAAACAGTTTGCCAAACGTGCTTGCACAGTCACGATCAACAGGCCTGTGCTCACCGACTGGTGGGCCCAGATGCACTGTGGGTCCCCCAGAAGGCCGGACTATTTCCGCCCACGTGATGGCCGCCGCCGCAGCGACCACCCGGCAATTCTATCCCCCACGCCACCGGGCACTCTGCTGCTCTTCGACGGCATCGCCAACCCCTCTCGACCCACCGCCGTCTGCAGCCACGCTCGAGGTTGCAACACCCAACAGTTCCGTGCTCAGCTGACACCGGGCAAGTAGGCAGCTCGTCAGACACGTGGGCTCATTACGCGTCTCCCGCTCCCGTGCACTTTTCTGTCACCTCCTTCTCCTCCTTCTCTCCTCCGTCATGGGGGAGCAGTGGAGATGCACGCGATGGCACCGGTGTGCCACTAACGATGCGGCACAAATGTGCGTACTCTAAGTTATCCACAATGAATAATAAATTCGGTGCAAATGTATAATCCACAAACCTTTACTTGTATGTACCCGCATAGTGCTTCCGCTTTCTTCTATATATAGATCAACAACCCAATCTTCACCCGAGCAAGCAATAGACATTGCGATCTCACGTTATCAATATTTCACACGTGGCAACACAAATCTTTGTTAGTATTTATGTATTTGAATGTAGATAGGAACTCATGATATATGCCAAAAGCACCTCGGAATGAAAGACAACAAGAAAGAAACGAGCACATGATTTTCAGGCAAGTCTACTCGGTTAGCTCTTTGTGCCATTGAAGAGTTGTTTAGAAAAACTTCAACATGTTTAGCTTTATATTTAAAGATCATCCATGATGTAGGCCAAATATAGTTGCCAAATGCTAGATTTTGTAATGATCTAAGGTTGATGCCAAATCTAACTGGGAATTGGAACGGCTAGTTGTCCCAATATCAAGTTATTTCTGACAATAAAAAAATATATGGTACCAAATGCATAGTGCATTGTCTGATCATGCATATTGAAACTTTGATATACTAATCAATTGCATAGAGTGATCTAACCATGTGTCACCTGGCTCTCATTTCTGCTACAACTATGCGACGGACGTGAGCAAGAGGTCTCCTTTTTTCTGTTGTGTAAGTTTTTATTGTTTTCCGAATAGTTTGCTTAGTTGAATTTAAAGTAATTTTGTGGATTGTCATCTAATATGGATATCATCTTGGTGATTTGTAATAAAAGTATAGGACAAGAGAGAATATGAGCCATTTGATAACCATCATGAACAATGTCCAAATGTATGTACGTTCTATCTAATGTGTATGCCATCCGCCTAGAAGTACTGAAAAAAGTGGACAATGTAGTTTGAAAGACACGTCTGACCTAGCCAAGCCAGATGCGGCTAGTGTTGCCACACGGCAATGAACACATAAACTTAATTGATTATACAACTCAACTTCAATACTCCCTTCATTTCATAATGTAGTGCATATAGATTTTCTCAAAAGTCAAACTTAACAAACTACAATACCAAACATATACAATATGAATATTTTGTCATGGTGTATCTGTTAAAATATGTTTGCTATTCTAAATATAAATATTTCCTTCTAAACATGATCAAAGTTTGACATTTGAGAAAAAATATATGTACTACATTGTGGAACGGAGGGAGTACAATAGAACAGGCAGTGCGAATCACATGCTCAGGCGGCGAACCGACTCCAATACACAAAACCATGATACACTACCTTAGGTGGGGACCAGAATATAAGTTGTTTTACATGGTTATGACAAAGCCCTAGTTTAGAGGAAGTTGCATAAACCACCCACTATTGGGGTTGATTTTGAACAGAACACCTAATTTTCGTGTTTGTTTCCCAAAATTCATCTATTAGTGTAACTCGTCGCACTGGGTCTAATTCATACATTGTTCAAGCACATTGACATGAGTTTAGATGAGTGGATCAAGCTTTTAAGTCCACATGTGCCAAAAAAAGGTCATACCGGTCAGCCATACAATTTTAGTTGCTCATTACAGTTTTTGGTTTACAACTTAACATTTAGAAAAAACAACAAAGTCAGTAGATATTACATATACCTAGTACTAATTTTGAGTTTTTATTAGCTTACTTGGACCATAAGTTTTGGAGATATTGGTAGCATGTTGGCTCAACTGACTTCTTTTTCATAATTCAACATTCTAAAGGATACAAAAAATCAAGTACATCATATATGTAATGAGTATTGATCTGCAAAAATTTAACTCATTTTAACCATAGTTTTGTGAGATATTAAACGTTTTAGTTAGCCGAAGCTGACTGGTGTGGCATGTTTTTTTGTTACATGTGAATTACAAGTAGGGCCCATCTATTAGGCGTCAAGTCAACAGAACCAAATGATGTGCTAGGGCTATCCGCAATGGATTACCCAAATAGATGATGTTTTGTGCAAAAAAAAAACAAAGAGTGGGTGTTCTATGCAATTCGACCCCAATAGTTGGTGGTTTGTGAAAATTCCTCTCCTAATTTAAAGTAGCTGCACACATTTCATGGAGACAAATATATATATCCACCGCCCCATCTTGAACTACACAAGAAACATATCCCCTCATCTTACTTATAGATACCAAATTTTTTGGTAACATATATGGATATTTGCATCTGTGTATGTCAAAGTAGATGGCAACTCCATGTGATCTGTCAATAACACATAGGAATCCATGTGAAATTCTATGGGGCAAGAAAAAGCAGGAACCAAACCATCATGAACAAATTACAAATGTGTGTCTATGTTTCATTTGATGTGTATACTATGTGGGCCATTTAACAACGCATCATGAACAAATTACAAATCTATCTCATTGTAATCACCAAAAGTTCAAAGAAATCTATGATTTCATACATTATACTTTATGGCTCATTTTTTAGTGTGTATATCTTCAAGTGCTTCGCAAGATAAATGATGAACTTTGGAAGGGTATGTGTGAACTTTTCAAGAAGGATATAGCTACTTTTAGTTTTAAAAGGATGCAATCGAAATGATAAAAGACATTAACTTTCTTAATTATACAAATCAACTTCAAGATATTGTAACATGGAATGGAATTCACATGCTTCGCCCACGAACAACTACAAATTTATGGATCTATCTTTATCGTTGGAATACTAACCTTGTCGACTCTAGCAATCCACAACCATCCGATCAAGGATGTTGCAAATGAATTTAACAATCCACAACATGAGTTGCATCAAGGTTTTCTATCAGGTTTGATTCAACGTGACTTGAAATAGTGAATCTATGTGATGATTTACCAAGTCATTAAACATGCGAAGGTCGGGTGGCGAGTCGCACAGTCCACAATCATCCGATTAAAGGTGTAGCAATTGAATTTCACAACCCACACCATGAGTGGCATCAAGGTTTTATGTCAGGTTTGATTCAACATGTCTTGTAAGTTCGAATTTATAGCATAATTTACCAGACGACTAAACATGCGAAGGTCACATGGCGCACGACAAAATACCCCTCAAATCTTGGCAAGGAAGAAGTTTTTCAATGCTGCTTAACGAGTCTTGCACATGCATGCAAACAAACATGTTATGACTCATACAGTGCAAATATATGAATCACTCCTTTGCTTGTATTTAGGGATTATCCTAACGTCAACAGTAACAAGGTGGAAACTTGAACCGTCCAATGAATTAACCAACACTCTATACAATGCTTTGCATAACGGTGCGGCAAAGTTTCAGGTCTTGGACATCTGGAAGGCTAGAGTCTAGGTCAAAAACTCCATGGCCTAGGAGATGGATTGTGTATGCTTTGTGGTGTCATGGAGGACGCCAACCATATTTTCTTCTCCTGCATTATGGCTCAGTTCGTTTGGGGTTGCATTCGTGATGTCACCGGTTGTAGGTGGGCTCCATCATCAATTGGCGATTTTTATTGCATCACTAGCCGGCTCTCGGGCTAGATGCGTAGGGTGGCATGGGTTTGCTTAAGCATCCTATTGGCACATTCGTAACAAAGATCTAATCGAAGATATCTTCCTTCAGCATCTTGTTGACGCCCTTTATAAAATGAAAATTTTCTTGCAGTTACGGAAGCAAATCAACCGGAGCTTGGACACGTTGACCATTGAGTTCTTCTCATCGCTACTCCGTCGCCATGTCCATGTCCTCCGGGACGAGGCCCGACACATTTTTTAAAAGGAGGAAGACCCCCGGCCTCTGCATTTGGGCGATGCATGCAGCCACTTTATTAATTATGCACAAAAGACCTTACAAAGAAATACAGCGGTAAGTCTGAAGCCACCGTCTAGGCAACATCTGTCGCTACTCCTATCTAGTTATGAAGGGATGCTGATAGTCCGGGCCTAACATGAAACATACCTCGCAGCCAAGCCTAACATCTAAGACCCGAGGCCCCAACCAAGCGACTTGCCTGGTATGGGGCACACACCGGTCCGGCGCACTCTCAGAGGCCGCCACCGCCAACTGCCACCAATCCATCTTCAAAGCTATATTGACACATGGCGGCTTGAGATGGTCCTCGAGTAGCCTTCTTCCTTAGATAATTCGGTTGTCATGCCAAGGGCCCTTTGGGTTTGTATAACATTTTGCTTTTTAGAGTCATGTACCTGGCTTGGTGTCGTATCGAACCTTTGTATGAACTTAAGGGCTTCAATTCACTAAATCTGGGCAATTGCCTCCTTTCTAAACTAAATATATATGACCCATCTAAATGAAGTGACCAAAAGGTCAACAAAACAATTGTTGTCAAGAAAATAAGCTATTTGGTTCTGATTTACTATGTTACGTCCATTTGCTTCTGGAGTTAAATGATGAGCTTTGGAAGGGCGTGTGCGACCTTGCCAAGCAAAGATGCAGCAAGTAATGCTTTTAAAAGCATGGAACCGCCATGATCAAGACATAAAACTTTGTTTATCACACACATCAACTTGAAGATGTAACACGGAGCGCGGGAATCACATGTTTTGATGGAGAAACGCTTCAATTATCCGTATCCATCTATCTGTCCTGGTAGATTACGTGTTTAGAGGTAAACAAATGGGAACCCATTTCCTATTTCCGGTCACTCGCACTATCACCAGTCGTCTGATCAAAGGTTGTAGTAGTACGATGATGGCCCTGGATAGTCTGGTTAAAGCTAGGGCCAGCAAATAAGCTAACTTTCATCAACTGAAAGCACTATTAGTTTAGCTTTAGGCCTAAAGCTAAATCTGTATTTTAGTCGTGATTAATTGCACTACGCATGGACTATATGGGCATTCAGTTTTCATGCCTACATCAATATAGTGCACTATATGTGCATGCAGTTTTCATGCCTACATCAATATAGTGCGCCCTCATCATCAACTGCATCTAGGGACCGCAAGGGGCAGATCACTTCTCCATATGGTGACACTAATGAATTTTAATTAACTAAGTCTGTCCGACGGCCACCGATGAAGAGAGAGAGAGAGAGAGAGAGATTGGTAGAATGTGGTGGATGTATTATTGAGCCTCGAGGGCAAGTATATAGAGTACGAAACTTGGAGGGCAAGAAGTCTGTCCTAGAAATAAGGTAGGAATCGTATAGGGAAGAATACAATAGATGTTAACAAATCCTAGCCTACTATAATCTATACTCCAACACTCCCCTTCCCCGTAGTCGTAGCGGTAGCGTCATGGATGGTCAGGCTAGAGAGAAACCGAAGGTAGAAGCCGACGAGTTCACCCCCCCCCCCTCTGCAGTCATAACGGGAGCATCGTGAATGATGTCGTGTCGCCGACAAGTTGGTCAAGTGAGGTGATAGCCCTTTTTCCTATATGTCTAGGTAGCTGAGAGCGTAGGGTTGTGTAGCCGTGGTCGATGTCGCGCAAGTCCAGGTTGCCGGTGCCGAGGTAGTCGCCTTGGAGCCACGGGCGCAAGGAGGGGCCGTGTTAGTCATGGGCAGAGTGGTGTGGAGGTAGCGGTCCACTAGGAAGAATACGGTGTTGACGAGGCATCGCGTCGGGTCTGCCAAGCCCAGGGACACGCTGTGGATGAAGGCACGTGTCGGTTTTGCCAGCACCGGACATGCGTAGACAGAGGAACTCGATGTTGACGAGGCGCCACACCAGGCTTGCCTGGCCCAAGGACATGTCGTGGACGAAGGCACGTGTCGGTGTTGCCAGCATCGGGCATGGATAGATGGGGACCAACATGAGTTGTACGCCATGTCGAGGGGGCTAGCAGAGGAGGACTCGACAACGGTTGTGGCGCCAATTGTTGTGGGGTCGATGTCACCCGCGATTATCAGAGGAGATGAGTGGTCAGGGAATATGACGGCAACAACTGGCGATGAGTTGGTGCTGGACGAAAACGAAGAGGTGGACGGAGGTAGCTGTGGCGGTTGCGGGGTAGCAGCGGCAGAGACGTAAGAAGAGCAGTGACAGCGGCCTGAGGAGATGGCAGCGGCCGCTAGGTTACAAGCAAGAATGGGGGTGCTCGATGTAGGCGAGGAATCTGACAGCGTGATGAAGACCGGGCGCTGACGGATACCACGTGGAAGTTGACGCGCGCAGACGACGGAGTGGACTGCGTGCCGCGGCGCTACGGCCCAAAGGGGCAACGAAGCGGTAGCGCACTGGTTGGGGCGACAGCTGGGAAGTCCTCAAGGTTGCGACAGGGACCACGTGATGCGGCGGAACAGCCCGAAGGGGCGATGCAGCAGCGGTGCGCAGGTCTGTGCAACCACGAGGACGGCCTTGGAGCGGCAGCATGGACCACTTGTCGTGGCTCTATGGCTTGAAGGGGCGACGCAACGGTGGTGCCCGAGTCGGTGCAGCCGCGGGGACAACCACGGGGTGGCGGTGTTGGGCCTGATGGAGCGACACAGCAGCACACGTTGCTCAGCCGGTGGACGGACGCGCTGCACTCGGGACAGTCATCATGGGACATGCGGAGGCTCACGCAACCTACAGGTCCAAACGGTCGCATGGTGTAGATGGGGCGGATCGCGGGCGGGCGGGTGATGAATACGATCGCGCGCGAGGTCGAGGATGCTGCTTGGTGGAGGCGATGTGGTGGCCGAGTCCGAGTGGAAGCAGGCAATGACGGTCGGCATGGGACGACATGTGGACAAGCGTGTTAGCACCAGTGCTCGGGCGGCCAACGCAGTGTCGATGCCCGGGCAGCGAAGCCCGAGCGGCCAACATAGCACCGACCCTCGAGCGGCAAACGGAGCATCGTGCGGCGGTGGTTGTACATACGCTATGGAGGCGGGAGGTAATGAAGGAGACCTATTCGGAGCAGGGCATCGATGGCTGGTGCAGAGCAACTGTCAGGCAGATGGGCGGGCGATGGTCATGACGGGCCGCCGCATCGCGCGAGGCTGCTCGGTTGGAGAAGAAGCGTGGTTGTCACGTCGGTGTCGGAGTACAGGCGCGTGAAGGTCGACTGCGATTGCGGGAGATGCAAACCGATTTTAGATCGGAAAACAAAAATAAAATGTCGATCAATCGACCGGCGGGAGAGAGAAAAATCGGGAAAAGACTCTCTAGGGCAGTTGATCAACATATCGGCGGACGAACAATAGGTACGGGCGGCGCATCCCCGATGGTGATCATGGAGACCGACCACCACAGAGGCGGCGCAATGCGGAAGCGGTGGCTAGGGTTTTTCGATCGGGGTTAGGCTGATACCAAGATAGAGAGTGAGATTGGTGGAATGCGGTGGATGTATTATTGAGCCACGAGGATAAATATATAGAAAGTACAAGATTTGAAGGGCAAGAAGTTTCTCCATAGATAAGGTAGAAATGGTAGAGAAAAGAATACACTCAATTTTAACAAATGATGATGAGCAATAGTGGTCTGAATCCAAGGGACATGACACTTGCATTAACAGCTACTCTCAATCTAGAACAGATATTTACGGGGCCCATAACAACTTAAAAATATGTGCTTCATATGCCCCCACCGGACAGGGCAGGACGACAGGACGCTGTCATCTCGTGGTCTTGCTAGCTTCGCTCTACGGCGAACCGTTGGGGAGCATACACGGACAAACACGTCAGTGGGGCCCACTCAGATTATGTAGTTTAGTGCTTTCTTCCTTTCCCCCTATATATTCACTGTCCCATCTTCATTAGAGCAAGATTTCACCTTCTTACTTATCTATATTTTGCACTTTGGTAACACAAATATTTACTTATATTTATGTGTATCAATGTAAAGGGAAATGTAGGATGTATGCCAACAACATGTAGGAATAAGAGACATTGGGAAAGAAACAAGCACTAGATCATTGGGAAAATCTATCACCTACTCGTGCTTGGGGATCATCTTGGTAGCTATTTGCGACACCCAAATGTTGTTTATACTGTCTTGTTCTTCAGAAGCTTCCATGTTTGACTGTCATTGGCGATGTAGGCCATATAGTGATGCGGATGCAGAATCCGGTGCTGCCACTGGCGTGTCAGTCTGAGCCTCTGAGGTCAATCCGGTATCCCACTAGGCGTAAGAGCATACTACTACAGAGAAAATTTATTTGAAAGTAAAAGATTACATGATCTCCAATTCAATCGTGCATCGGCACACCGATTGTGCCTGTTGATCGTACATCATGTTTCTGATTTGTGATAACACCAAAGCATTGAACATGTGAAATCATGAGTCCTTTTATGGTACATCAAAACAATTTGGGTTGTTTACTTTGGTGATACAATGGTCTAGATGCGGAACCACTACGCCCAAATGCATGCAGTATGTTCAGCGTCAGGGGCTTTCTGGGTAGATGGCCGCTATGGATCATGCAACCAACTTTCCTCTTAATACAGTTAGTCAGGGGCTTATCTATGGCCTGATTGTACGACGTAGAAGCACCAGCCCTTTGATAAACTTATATTTTCCCTAATAGTTTGCATTATTTAGTGTATTGTATCCCCAGACGTGCATCAGTACAACACACAAGGAATCAATAAGCAAGGACCCGACATGACGGCAGACTCGGCACGCCGCAGCTGTGGCATTTTCGCTGCGTGGATGCATTGATCTCGATCGGCGATCTACAGACGCTGTTGACGTGCAACATGTGGATGCAGACTGGACTGATGACGGTGGCGCAAGGCGAAGGTGTGCGTCGGTGCAACAATGGCGGTTTCACCCGGGATACTTGCGTGAGAGAGAAGTGACCGGGCAGCGGCAACTTCGAGGATGCCGGCAAATGGGCTGAGAGTATAACGATTCAGGCGATGCTCGATTGATTTTTTTTTCCTGCTTGATTGATGAGAGGCACTAAACTTTAGCAATTAGTACCAAGCTTCCCTCGAGTCAAACTCTGAGCCGAATCATATTAAGTAGTGCGTCGACTTAATACTATACTTTAAACTTTGTAGTATGATGTACCATAAAATAAGTGAAATATTATCATGCAAGAGGAGATATATCACTTTTTCCTAGTCATATTACCTCCTTTCTTACTAGGGAAAGTATTAAAAGTAATTGTGCGTATGGTTGTCTAATCTGAATATCATCTTTGCTATTTATAAGTTATAACAAAAGTGGCCACCAAGATCGAGGAGGAACCATTTGCCAAACAATTATGTATAATTTACTAATTTGCGCATTTTTCATATGATGCCTCTGTAGATGTAGTCACCAAAAGATCACAAAATCTTTAATTTTATGAACCAAATATTATATGGTCCATTTAACGTGTTACTTCAAATGCTTCAGGACACCATTGATGAACTTGCAAGGGAGTGCACGACCTTGGCAAACAAGATGCAGATAGTCTTGCTTTCAAAAGGATGCAATGAACATGATGAAGACATAAGGTTTATTAATTATGCAAATCAACTTCAAGACACTATAATATGGAACGGGAGTCAAATAGTTCGACCGACGATCTCCTCAGCACCCCGATCCCAACCCTCCTGCTCGCTCCCTGCCTCTGTACGAACGCTACAGCCAGGCCCTCCTGCTCGCTACAGCCAGGACCTCCAGATTGCTAACCAATGCTGGTCGGGGTGGGATGGCGACTCGCGATCACCGCCTAACGCTGGAGATCCAACCTACCCAGCCCTCACCGGCGTCGTCCTCCAAGCCAGGGGGTTCCAGTGGATCTCGGTTCTCATGCCTCAGCTCGGATTATGGTTCTTCCGATGAGAGGGCGGGCCGTCCGTTGGGATCAGGATGGTGATGGATGTGCTAGACGATGATGAGATATCTACAGAGTGGCCCGCTGTGGTTCGCCGGAGAAGGAAGATGGAGTCTGAGATCGTGCAGGAATTTTGGGAGATGTCGGGTTTCCAACTCCGGCGTCGCAGTTCTGGAAGAGAAGATCGTCCTCGCGGTCAGAGATTACCTCAGGCCACGCAGATATGGAGTTGAAGTTTGCAGGGTTCAGATCGATGCCATGGAAGATGGGACGAAGGATCAGTAGGGATACACCACCGATTGGACCAACGACGCTGCACCGCCACGTCGGATTACTCCATCCTCGGCGTCTGGCTTGAGGGTGTCACGCGCTCCTCGGATGGGCGCATGGAAAGGCCCCCTGCCGCCGCGCCGAATCACGCCGCCGCCCGTGTTGGTCCAGATCTTGGCTGCGGCCAAGCACGTGCCCGCAGTGGTTCCCGGTGGCTCTCCAACGCCGGTTATGTCGCCCAAATCAGCGAGATTGAAGAAGAGGCGATGAACACCTATTCAAAATGCTGCTGAGTCAACGGGTGGCCCATATTGCATGATTTTACATTTGCCTATCTCGGTCGGCATATGAAGGCCTTGTGGTCAGGCACATCTGCATCAAGTGTCCGTTCGTCATCTCCTTCCTGTGAGCCGCCAGTTTCCTCCAACTCGACAGCGACCTCATCGCCAATGTCCCCCCTGCCAGCGAAGTCTTCAACTCCTGCTGCCGGCGAAGTCCGCTCCTTCTGTTATGGCATCTCCGCCACGCCCAGTGGCGACCCCACCCAGATCGGCGGGATTAACGGAGACGCGATCGACGCCGATTCAAAATCCTGTTGAGTCAAGGGGTGGGCCCATATTACATGATTTTACATGCGCCTATCTACGTGGGCGTATGAAGGCCTTGTGACCGGGCTACCCAATGGTGTCTCGGCCGCGAGAGGAGACCAAGGATCGAACACATACATGCATGCAACTGGACGGATGCCAACCATGCAGTACGAGCTGATGGGTAATAGTACAAAGCACGTGCATGTCCAGCCATCTCACATGCATGCACTACGTGCAATTCCAGCCGACCGAGCAACTGGGCAACACCCAACCGTCCCACATGCATGCGCTCGGGCGATGTTCCAGCCAACAGAGCAGCTGGGCAGCACGCAGATTGCACCCGCCAGCCGACAAACGTCCAGGTGGCGGACACAGCAGGTGGTCTGGAAGGTCCGGACCTGGGAGGCTGCGTCCCCGACCCGACCGTTCCTGTTCAGGAGCTGGTGGAGCCGTGTAGAGCCGCTTGGCAAAATTTCGTGTTTTGACCCTTTTTGGAAAGTATTTCAGGATCTGACCCCTGTTTGAAATTTTTTCGAGATTTGACCCTTTTGCCTACCGCCAGGGCCTCTGGCGGTAGGGTTAGATAGCCTACCGCCACGGCCCATGGCGGTAGGAAACTTATCCACGTCAGCGCGCGGAGACGACGCCGTCCCCCTCCGTCAGGGGCCCTGGCGGTAGGGTGCGGGCAGTTATTTGCCCCGGAGCCCCCGCGCCCCTTCCCTTCTCCCCACCCCTCCCCCTCCCCCCCGTCGGCAGTTCTTGTTTTTGTCCCCCAAGTCGCCCCTCTCTCCCTCTCCCATCTCCTCCACTCCCCCCCTTGGATCTTCACCAATTCTTCACCGTTTGGGAGGATCGAGATGGCCCCGAGGAGAGAACCGTAAGCTCCTCCGATCCCTCCAATTAGTTTTTGCAAACTTGCTACCGATTCGACACATTATTTGCTTCAAATTCCTCATATTTTTGAACTAAGATTGATTTTTTTCCACCTAAGATTGATTGTAGTTGTAGTTCTTAGTTCTTTAGTAAGTAGTGGTATTGGATATGTACTCTAATCAATAGTTCATATGTTAGTGTGAAGATGAACCCTAGTTCATAATTTTTTTTGTTAAAAAAATTATGATGTAATGTTGATAAAGGGATGAACCCTAGTTTGATGATGCATGTTGATATGATGATATGAAGATGTTGTTTGGAAAATTTTGTTTAAAAATATGAAGCTATGATGTATGTTGGAGGTTTTTTTTATATGATGCATGTTGATATGATTTGATCCATCATGTGTAGTAGATGTTGTTGGAGGAATATGCTTAAAATTTTATCTTCATATGATTTGAGTTCATTGTTTGTTTATGTATGCTTATGCTTATGGTGCTTTTGTTTATGAAACTCTATTAAGGCGTCCACCTCTTGCGGACAACATCGGCCCACGGTACTGCATGCTGGACTGGGCATTCGACAAGGGTCATCCTGCCCGTTTCATAGAGAACGGAGAGGTAAGTGATATGAAAGAAATTTTGATCAAAGTTCTCGGATTGATGAAAATGATTTCCTAACTTTTTGGCGTTCACTTTTTGACAGACGCTCCAGCCACTGCGCATGAGGGGTCACGGGGTTCATGGGCATATGGACTACAACGAGTGCTACGCACCGTTCTTCAAGAGAGCCCGTCTGTTGGGTTTCGTGCTGCAGTTCAAGCGTCAGCCGCCGACGCTTGTCCACGCGGCTCTCACAGCTCTGATTGACCGTTGGAGACTGGAGACCCATTCTTTCCATCTGCCATGCGGGGAGATGACGGTGACCCTAGAGGACTGGGGGATGATTACTGCAATGCCGATCGAGGGTCATGCACTCACCGGTCGAGTGGAGAGGGCCAACTGGCAGGAGAGGGTCACCACCCTCATCGGCGACTGCCCCGGTGCCAAGAGTAACCGTACATCCGGTGTGCCGTTGATCTGGCTCTCGGAGCACCGGAGGACATGCCCCCAAGGCGCAGATGAGGCGACTGTGGAGTTGTACGCGAGGGCCTATCTGTGGTATATTCTCTCGGAGGTCGTGTTTCCAGACAGCTCCGAGAACTCTGCCAACTAGGCGTATCTGTTCTTCCTAGCAGACTGGGATGCAGGGTACAGTTGGGGGACGACATCTCTCTCCTACCTATACCGTTCGGTAAGAGAGTGTCTAATTGCGTACCTACCTAAGAAAGAGTGTCCATGACATTTTCTTATATCTGATCCTCATTTGATGTTTTGCAGCTTGACGACGCAACGCAGAGGACGGGAGACAAGTCCAATATGGGTGGCTTTGTCTGAGCCTTCTCCATTTGGATGCGGGAGCGGCTGCCGGTGGGGCGTCCGGAGAAGTTGCCAAGACGCCCATGGGTAGACTATGGCGAAGAAGGTGACGAGACTCGAAACCCCACCGTAGCTTACGAGTGGGACGTTGTCAAACTCTACACGGGCCTAAACAAGACTTCGTACAAGACCTACACCAACGAGTTGGACGCTTTGACGCATACGCAGGTATATGAACTCGCACAACACCTTTCTCTTTGACCGAGAGTGCGAACTTACCAAGGTATATGTAATAGGTAATCTGGTGCCCGTATCGACAAGAACGAGAGTGGGCCTTTGATCTGAACGTGATGTGCGATGCTGACCGTGGTATCTGGCGGTGCATCGTGCCCATGATCTGTGTGTATGTCGTCGAGTGGCATTTGCCACAACGCGTGGCCACGCAGTTTGGGATTTATCAGCATACCCCACCGGGTCAGCCCACCGATACCGGCGGCCACGCGCTGCACTTGTGGGCTCTATGTTCTCCGTGAGATTATCATGTTTCTTGTTGCTTATGATGATCTCATTGCGCTTATGATGATTCTTGTTGCTTATGCCTTGCAGGATGAGCCGGCAGTAGAATCAGTCGATCAAAAACTGGGGAGAGGAGCATAAGACTCATGTGACGGAGTGGAACCGATGGAGGTGGCGTAAAGACGTGGAGAGGAGAGTGACTAACTGGGATGATTACCTGGGCCGGCACATGAGGTGGTACGATGATGGCCAGAAGCACCGTCTTCGTCTCAGGCCTCGATGGACGATGGAAGACATCGCGGAGCTGGAGTGGGCTGACCCCGATGAACAGGCATACCAGACCGGCATCAGAGACATGCACAGTGGATTTAGGGAGTTTGCACCCCTCATCAACAGAGTGGTACGTTTGAACCGACGGTCGTATTTAAAATATTTTATTCGTCAACGTGACTGACTTATGCCGTTGCAGTCCGGTGA
This sequence comes from Triticum aestivum, assembly GCF_018294505.1. Taxonomy (NCBI): domain Eukaryota; kingdom Viridiplantae; phylum Streptophyta; class Magnoliopsida; order Poales; family Poaceae; genus Triticum; species Triticum aestivum. The sequence goes on along the minus strand of NC_057801.1, from coordinate 40,310,518 downwards.
GCTGAATAGATGCATCTTTGAAGCCTCAGATGCACCAGGTCATCTTCCCGGGAGCGTACAATCTGAGACCAGAGTCAGGGTGACGATGAAGGTACAATTTCAGCCTCCTCGGAAAAGATGCATCATGTTCACTTGTAGTTAGTCGATCTGATATACTTATTATGACCTTGCTTCATTGTGAGTGCAGAAGTTCGTGCAGCATTGTCGCAAGCTGGTAGGGCTGCTTGGGTGTGCTGGAGCTGGGTCAGTTGAAGCTTATTAGCCTGTAGCCACACAGGGTCTCATCGGCTCATCGAGCCATGCTCCCTCGTCGTCCAGGTTGGTTGGGGAGGAGGAGGAGGAAGAGGATGAGGATGAGGAGGCCACACATGAAGAAGAGGAGGGGGAGGAGGATGAGAGCAACGGGGAGGAGGAGTACGATGAAGATTATGGACCTCCACCAACTCAAACATCTCAGGCATCTCAGCTGCCGAAGAGGAATCCGAAGAAGAAGGATTTGCTGAGTCCGGAACCTTTCCAGAGACCGGTTCCTCGCCGGCCCAAGAAGAAGACCGAACATACTCGTTCAAAGAGTAACGAGGACCGTACCTCCAAGAGGGGAAGGAGCAACTGATTATGCTCTTCGATACTTGGCTCTTTTAGTTTGGTTGAACTTGTCTAGTGGTTGTGAAACTATGTGGAACTATGTGTTTGCTATTTATGGATCTATGTGTTTGAAATGTTCTATGCACTTCAAGTTATCTTAATATGGATCTACGTGATGCCCAAATTTAATTGTTCAAAATCTATGATATTGTTGTTATATTTGTGAAACTTGCTGTGATATTGAATTTGAAAACAAGCAACCAAATGAACTTGAAAAAACAAAACAGAGGACCCTTGCATATTTCGTTACAGAATGCATGTAAGGCAAAACCCTGCCACACCTTACCGCCAGAGCACCTGGCGGTAGGGTTAGACATCTTACCGCCAAGTTGTCTGGCGGTAAGGTACTTATCCACGTCAGCACGCGGTGACGGCCGCCGTCCCCCTCCGTCACACCCTACCGCCATGGTGCCTGGCGGTAGGCTGTCTAACCCTACCGCCAGGAGCTCTGGCGGTAGCAAAAGGGTCAAATCCCGAAAATATTTCAAAGTGGGGTCAGATCCTGAATTTGTTTAGGAAAAGCGTCAAAACACGAAATTTAGCCGAGCCGCTTCATCATCGACGACGATGACCCCTTCTACACCGACCGCTACGACACCAACATTCACGTCTTCAATGGTTACTGTTGGAGAGGCGATTTCTACACCATTGTCATCCCCTCCGTCGGCAGCCACACACATGCAACAACCATCGTCTGAGGTAATGCCGGTCCCTAACACGCTTCTGACGATGGCCTCGTCGCTAAAGCCGTCGGTTGAGACTGTTAGGGAGGGAGTTGCTACTTCACCATCATCCCCTCCTTCGGCAACAGAGTCGGCGCCACGACCACAATTGGGGTTGACTCCTACACGTCGAAGTTGTCGGCATACGGTTGCCAAAGATGGTTCTACGGATACAGATGAGGACTCCTTGACCAAGGCTATGCGGCGTGAAACAACACACAACCGCGACAATCAAGGTATTACGTCGTCATTCAAATCCTTTTTAGCATTTTCCAATACCACCGTTCTCTCTAGCTTCGCTCCACGATGAATGTTACAACCACGACAACGATGCCAGCCATCTTTACATAGTTAATGCTTTGTTCACTTCCTTCTATATATATCCACTTCCTTTCTTCATTTGTGCAAGCAACAATGCTTTGGTAACACATATCTATATTTGTATTTGTATATGTCAATGTGGACGGAAAATCCATGTTATATGCTAACAACACGTAGGAATACGAGACATAGGGAAAGAAACACGCACCGGAGCATCTTGATACACTACCCTCAACGCGATGCTCGGGATCCCGTTGTACGCACTTTGTGCCATCCCTATGTTGTGCAAACCAGTTGTTCCATGAGTCGCTCTTTTATTTTTAAGGTAACTAACAACATAAGAAAATAGCATTGCCAAATGTAACATTTCGCTTCGCTATTCGTTGGTATCTAGTATGAGGCTGCTGTTGCGAAATCTCACTAGGCTTGGGAGCGGTATACTACAATGCCAAATTTGTTCTACAATAAAAATACATGTGGTCCCCAAGTCCATAGTGTAGCAGCGTGTTGATAATTTGGTATGGATCGATTCCAATGTGGAGGGCCTGCTTTGACCATATATTGATCATATCGCCATTAATTCTATTTGTGCTACAACCGACATGATGAACATGTAAAATCTTATGGAGCAAAAGGAATATTACCTCTTTTTTCTATTTCTTTAGTTGAGCTTAAAGTGATTGTAATTTGTAACGTAAGTAATCACCAAGAACAAGGAAAATCCATTCGATAAATAACGATAAACAATTTAGAAACAGATGCATGTTTCTTAACGCCTGTCCAAATGTTGTGACCACAAGATCACATAAATCTTCGATTTTATAAAAGAAAAAATATGGTGCATTTAATATGTTATCTCCAACTGCTTCAGCAGATAAATAGTGAACTTTTGAAGTGTGTGGACGACCTTTCGGAGCAAGTTGCAGCTGGTCTTGCTTTTGAAAAGATTCAACCACCTTGAGGAAGACATAAAAGCTTTCCTAATTATGCAAATCAACTTCAAGGCACTGTAACATGGAGCGAGAATCACATGATTTGACTGCAAGCCCCTACAATTTTCCAAATATAACTTCCTTGGTTGATCACCCGCTAGTTCTGGCCACTCACACAACCCTCCGATCAAGGTTGTATCCAGTTAAATACACTAGTTTAGGCCGCCTGCGGACAGTCTGCGCAAAATAACGCTATGCGCATTCCATGTGCATGAGGCCAACCCAAACCAACATATATATGGATTTTATTTGTAGTAAGCACATGCTACGACGCAGAGGCGGAGGAAACTAGCGATATTTTTCTGCCTATATTCTTAGTCCTACAGATGTACTCCACCTATGGACTATATGCTGGATGTAGTTTTCCTACACATAGTACTACTATAGTGCGAGCTTATCATCAACAACTACTACTACATGTCTAGATCCATACAAAAGTGGCTTCTCCTTGGAGGCCGCAAGGGTCGGATTGCTGTATGAGATCGGCCTATCCGGCAGCCACGAGATCAGCAAACAAAATAAATACTTTGACAGTGAGAGACAATGGTTAACAGTGGTCTGAACGGCACGGGCTTGGCGCAGAAGAGCCCAGTGGTCTTCATCACGAACGAATGATAGTAGCAGTACGAGGGTCCATGGAATGTACTGAATGCGCTCATCATTGTGTGTGCCATGCCATGCGGCAGGACGCACAAGGACGATTGTCTCGCTCGCTTCGCTTCTCTCCACGACGAAACAGACAGTTTGCCAAACGTGCTTGCACAGTCACGATCAACAGGCCTGTGCTCACCGACTGGTTGGCCCAGATGCACTGTGGGTGCCCCAGACGGCCGGACTATTTCCGTCCACGTGATGGCCACCGCCGCAGCGACCACCCGGCAATTCCATCCCCCACGCCACCGGGCACTCTGCTGCTCTTCGACGGCATCACCAACCCCTCTCGCCCCACCGCCGTCTGCAGCCACGCTCGAGGTTGCAACACCCAACAGTTCCATGCTCAGCTGACACCGGGCAAGTAGGCAGCTCGTTAGACAAGTGGGCTCATCACGCGTCTCCCGCTCCCGTGCACTTTTATGTCACCTCCTTCTCCTCCTTCTCTCCTCCATCATGGGCGAGCAGTGGAGATGCACGCGATGGCACCGGTGTGCCACTAACGATGTGGCACAAATGTGTGTACTCTAAGTTATCCACAATGAATAATAAATTCGGTGCAAATGTATAATCCACAAACCTTTACTTGTATGTACCCGCATAGTGCTTCCGCTTTCTTCTATATATAGATCAACAACCCAATCTTCACCCAAGCAAGCAATAGACATTGTGATCTCACGTTATCAATATTTCACACGTGGCAATACAAATCTTTGTTAGTATTTATGTATTTGAATGTAGATAGAAAATCATGATATATGCCAAAAGCACCTCAGAATGAAAGACAACAAGAAAGAAACAAGCACATGATTTTCAGGCAAGTCTACTCGGTTAGCTCTTTGTGCCATTGAAGAGTTGTTTAGAAAAACTTCAACATGTTTAGCTTCTATATTTAAAGATCATCCATGATGTAGGCCAAATATAGTTGCCTATTGTAGATTTTGTAATGATCTAAGGTTGATGCCAAATCTAACTGGGAATTGGAGAGGCTAGTTGCCCCAATATCAAGTTATTTCTGACAATAAAAAATTATATGGTACCAAATGCATAGTGCATTCTCTGATCATGCATATTGAAACTTTGATATACTAATCAATTGCAGAGAGTGATCTAACCATGTGTCACCTGGCTCTCATTTCTGCTACAACTATGCGACGGACGTGAGCAAGAGGTCTCCTTTTTTCTGTTGTGTAAGTTTTTATTGTATTCCGAATAGTTTTCTTAGTTGAATTTAAAGTAATTTTGTGGATTGTCATCTAATATGGATATCATCTTGGTGATTTGTAATAAAAGTAAAGGCCAAGAGAGAATATGAGCCATTTGATAACCATCATGAACAATGTCCAAATGTATGTACGTTCTATCTAATGTGTATGCCATCCGCCTAGAAGTACTGAAAAAAGTGGACAATGTAGTTCGAAAGACACGTCTGACCTAGCCAAGCCAGATGCAGCTAGTGTTGTCACACGCCAATGAACACATAAACTTAATTGATTATACAACTCAACTTCAATACTCCCTTCATTTCATAATGTAGTGCATATAGATTTTCTCAAAAGTCAAACTTAACAAACTACAATACCAAACATATACAATATGAATATTTTGTCATGATGTATCTGTTAAAATATGCTTGCTATTCTAAATATAAATATTTCCCTCTAAACATGATCAAAGTTTGACATTTGAGAAAAAAATATATGCACTACATTATGGAACGGAGGGAGTACAATAGAACAGGCAGTGCGAATCACATGCTCAGGCGGCGAACCGATTCCAATACACAAAACCATGATACACTACCTTAGGTGGGGACCAGAATATAAGTTGTTTTACATGGTTATGACAAAGCCCTAGTTTAGAGGAAGTTGCATAAACCACCCACTATTGGGGTTGATTTTGAACAGAACACCTAATTTTCGTGTTTGTTGCCAAAAATTCATCTATTAGTGTAACTCGTCGCACTAGGTCTAATTCATACATTGTTCAAGCACATTGACATGAGTTTAGATGAGTGGATCAAGCTTTTAAGTCCACATGTGCCAAAAAAAGGTCATACCGGCCAGCCATACAATTTTAGTTGCTCATTACAGTCCTTGGTTTACAACTTAACATTTAAAAAAAAACAAAGTCAGTAGATATTACATATACCTAGTACTAATTTTGAGTTTTTATTAGCTTACTTGGACCACAAGTTTTGGAGATATTGGTAGCATGTTGGCTCAACTGACTTGTTTTCATAATTCAACATTATAAAGGATACAAAAAATCAAGTAGATCATATATGTAATGAGTATTGATCTACAAAAAATTAACTCATTTTAACCATAGTTTTGTGAGATATTAGACGTTTTAGTTAGCCGAAGCTGACTGGTGTGGCATGTTTTTTTGTTACATGTGAATTACAAGTAGGGCCCATCTATTAACCATCAAGTCAACAGAACCAAATGATGTGCTAGGGCTATCCGCAATGGATTACCCAAATAGATGATGTTTTGTGCAAAAAAAAACAGAGAGTGGGTGTTCTATGCAATTCGACCCCAATAGTTGGTGGTTTGTGAAAATTCCTCTCCTAATTTAAAGTAGCTGCACACATTTCATGGAGACAAATATATATATCCACCGCCCCATCTTGAACTAAACAAGAAACATATCCCCTCATCTTACTTATAGATACCAAATTTTTTGGTAACATATATGGATATTTGCATCTGTGTATGTCAAAGTAGATGGCAACTCCATGTGATCTGTCAATAACACATAGGAATCAATGTGAAATTCTATGGGGCAAGAAAAAGCAGGAACCAAACCATCATGAACAAATTACAAATGTGTGTCTATGTTTCATTTGATGTGTATACTATGTGGGCCATTTAACAACGCATCATTAACAAATTACAAATCTATCTCATTGTAATCACCAAAAGTTCAAAGAAATCTATGATTTCATACATTATACTTTATGGCTCATTTTTTAGTGTGTATATCTTCAAGTGCTTCGCAAGATAAATGATGAACTTTGGAAGGGTATGTGTGACCTTTTCAAGCAGGATATAGCTACTTTTAGTTTTAAAAGGATGCAATCGAAATGATAAAAGACATTAACTTTCTTAATTATACAAATCAACTTCAAGATATTGTAACATGGAATGGAATTCACATGCTTCGTCTACGAACAACTTCAAATTTCTGGATCTATCTTTATCGTTGGAATACTGACCTTGGCGACTCTAGCAATCCACAACCATCCGATCAAGGATGTAGCACATGAATTTAACAATCCACAACATGAGTTGCATCAAGGTTTTCTATCAGGTTTGATTCAACGTGACTTGAAATAGTGAATCTATGTGATGATTTACCAAGTCATTAAACATGCGAAGGTCGGGTGGCGAGTCGCACAGTCCACAATCATCCGATTAAAGGTGTAGTAATTGAATTTCACAACCCACACCATGAGTGGCATCAAGGTTTTATGTCAGGTTTGATTCAACATGTCTTGTAAGTTCGAATTTATAGCATAATTTACCATACGACTAAACATGCGAAGGTCACATGGCGCACGACAAAATACCCCTCAAATCTTGGCAAGGAAGAAGTTTTTCAATGCTGCTTAACGAGTCTTGCACATGCATGCAAACAAACATGTTATGACTCATACAGTGCAAATATATGAATCACTCCTTTGCTTGTATTTAGGGATTATCCTAACGTCAACAGTAACAAGGTGGAAACTTGAACCGTCCAATGAATTAACCAACTCTCTATACAATGCTTTGCATAACGGTGCGACAAAGTTTCAGGTCTTGGACATCTGGAAGGCTAGAGTCTAGGTCAAAAACGCCATGGCCTAGGAGATGGATTGTGTTTGCTTTGTGGTGTCATGGAGGACGCCAACCATATTTTCTTCTCCTGCGTTATGGCTCAGTTCGTTTGGGGTTGCATTCGTGATGTCACCGGTTGTAGGTGGGCTCCATCATCAATTGGCGATTTTTATTGCATCACTAGCCGGCTCTCGGGCTAGATGCGTAGGGTGGCATGGGTTTGCTTAAGCATCCTATTGGCACATTCGTAACAAAGATCTAATCGAAGATATCTTCCTTCAGCATCTTGTTGACGCCCTTTATAAAATGACAATTTTCTTGCAGTTACGGAAGCAAATCAACCGGAGCTTGGATACGCTGACCATTGAGTTCTTCTCATCGCTACTCCGTCGCCTTGTCCATGTCCTCCGGGACGAGGCCCGACACATTTTTTAAAAGGAGGAAGACCCCCGGCCTCTGCATTTGGGCGATGCATGCAGCCACTTTATTAATTATGCACAAAAGACCTTACAAAGAAATACAGTGGTAAGTCTGAAGCCACCGTCTAGGCAACATCTATCGCTACTCCTATCCAGTTATGAAGGGATGCTGATAGTCCGGGCCTAACACGAAACATACCTCGCAGCCAAGCCTAACATCTAAGACCCAAGGCCCCAACCAAGCGACTTGCCTGGTATGGGGCACACACCGGTTTGGCGCACTCTCAGAGGCCGCCGCCGCCAACTGCCACCAATCCATCTTCCAAGCTATACTGACACATGGCGGCTTGAGATGGTCCTCGAGTAGCCTTCTTCCTTAGATAATTCGGTTGTCATGCCAAGGGCCCTTTGGGTTTGTATAACATTTCGCTTTTTTGAGTCATGTACCTGGCTTGGTGTCGTATCGAACCTTTGTATGAACTTAAGGGCTTCAATTCACTAAATCTGGGCAATTGCCTCCTTTCTAAACTAAATGTATATGACCCATCTAAATGAAGTGACCATAAGGTCAACAAAACAATTGTTGTCAAGAAAATAAGCTATTTGATTCTGATTTACTATGTTACCTCCATTTGCTTCTGGAGTTAAATGATGAGCTTTGGAAGGGCGTGTGCGACCTTGCCAAGCAAAGATGCAGCAAGTAATGCTTTTAAAAGCATGGAACCGCCATGATCAAGACATAAAACTTTGTTTATCACACACATCAACTTGAAGATGTAAGACGGAGCACGGGAATCACATGTTTTGATGGAGAAACGCTTCAATTATCCGTATCCATCTATCTGTCCTCGTAGATTACGTGTTCAGAGGTAAAAAAAAATGGGAACCCATTTCCTATTTCCGGTCACTCGCACTATCAACAGTCGTCTGATCAAAGGTTGTAGTAGTACGATGATGGCCCTGGATAGTCTGGTTAAAGCTAGGACCAGCAAATAAGCTAACTTTCATCAACTGAAAGCACTATTAGTTTAGGTTTAGGCCTAAAGCTAAATATGTATTTTAGTCGTTGTTAATTGTACTACGCATGGACTATATGGGCATTCAGTTTTCATGCCTACATCAATATAGTGCACTATATGTGCATGCAGTTTTCATGCCTACATCAATATAGTGCGCCCCCATCATCAACTGCATCTAGAGACCGCAAGGGGCAGATCACTTCTCCATATGGTGACACTAATGAATTTTAATTAACTAAGTCTGTCCGACGACCACCGATGTAGAGAGAGAGAGAGAGAGAGAGAGAGAGAGATTGATAGAATGCGGTGGCTGTATTATTGAGCCTCGAGGGCAAGTATATAGAGTACGAAACTTGGAGGGCAAGAAGTCTGTCCTAGAAATAAGGTAGGAATCGTATAGGGAAGAATACAATAGATGTTAACAAATCCTAGCCTACTATAATCTATACTCCAACACCCCCCTTCCCCGTAGTCGTAGCGGTAGCGTCATGGATGGTCAGGCTAGAGAGAAACCGAAGGTAGAAGCCGACGAGTTCACCGCCCCCTCCGCAGTCATAACAGGAGCGTCGTGGATGGTGTCATGTCGCGGATGCGTTAATTGTAGAGGATGCCGACAAGTTGGTCAAGTGAGGTGATAGCCCTTTTTCTTATATGTCCAGGTAGCTGAGAGCGTAGGGTTGTGTAGCCGTGGTCGATGTCGCGCGAGTCCGGGTTGCCGGTGCCGAGATAGTCGCCTTGGAGCCGCGGGCGCAAGGAGGGGCCGTGTTAGTCATGGGCAGAGTGGTGTGGAGGTAGCGGTCCACTAAGAAGAGTACGGTGTTGATGAGGCATCGCGTCGGGTCTGCCAAGCCCAGGGACACGTCGTGGATGAAGGCACGCGTCGGTTTTGCCAGCACCGGACATGCGTAGACAGAGGATTTCGATGTTGACGAGGCGCCACACCAGGCTTGCCAGGCCCGAGGACACGTCGTGGACGAAGGCACGTGTCGGTGTTGCCAGCATCAGGCATGGATAGATGGGGACCAACATGAGTTGTATGCTATGTCGAGGGGGCTAGCAGAGGAGGACTTGACAACGGTTGTGGCACCAATTGTTGTGGGGTCGATGTCACCCGCGATTATCAGAGGAGATGAGTGGTTAGGGAATATGACGGCAACAGCTGGCGATGAGTTGGTGTCGGACGAAAACTAAGAGGTGGACGGAGGCAGCTGTTGCGGTTGCGGGGTAGCAGCGGCAGCGACGTAAGAAGAGCGGTGACAGCGGCCTGAGGAGATGGCAGCGGCCACTAGGTTACAAGTAGGAATGGGGGTGCTTGATGTAGGCGAGGAATCCGACAGCGTGATGAAGACCGGGCGTTGGCGGTCGCGTTCCCGCGCATAGAAAAGCGGCACGGCGCATACTACGTGGAAGTTGACGCGCGCAGACGACGGAGTGGACTGCGTGCCGCAGCGCTACGGCCCAAAGGGGCAATGAAGCGGTAGCGCACGGGTTGGGGCGACAGCTGGGAAGACCTCAAGGTTGCGGCAGGGACCACGTGCTGCGGCGGAACAGCCCGAAGGGGCGATGCAGCAGCGGTGCGCAAGTCTGTGCAGCCACGGCGATGGCCTTGGAGCGGCAGCGTGGACCGCTTGTCCTGGCTCTATGGCTCTAAGGGGCGATGCAACGGTGGCGCCCAAGTCGGTGCAGCCGCGGGGGGAACCACGGGGTGGCGGTGTTGGGCCTGATGGAGCGACACAGCAGCACCCGTTGCTCGGCCGGTGGACGGACGCGCTGCACTCGGGACAGTCATCATGGGACATGCGGAGGCTCACGCAACCTACAGGTCCAAACGGTCGCATGGTGTAGATGGGGCGCATCGCGGGCGGGCGGGTGATGAATACGATCGCGCGAGAGGTCGAGGACGCTGCTTGGTGGAGGCGATGTGGTGGCCGAGTCCGAGTGGAAGCAGGCAACGACGGTCGACGTGGGACGACATGTGGACAAGCGTGTTAGCACCAGTGCTCGGGCGGCCAACACAGTGTCGATGCCCGGGCAGCGAAGCCCGAGCGGCCAACATAGCACCGACCCCGAGCGGCAAACGGAGCATCGTGCGGCGGCGGTTGTACATACGCTATGGAGGCGGGAGGTAATGAAGGAGACCTATTCGGAGCAGGGCATCGATGGCTGGTGCAGAGCGACTGTCAGGCGGATGCGCGGGCGATGGTCATGACGGGCCGCCACGTCACGCGAGGCTGCTTGGTTGGAGAAGAAGCGTGGTTGTCATGTCGGTGTCGGAGTACAGGCGCGCGAAGGTCGACCGCGATTGCGGGAGATGCAAACCGATTTTAGATCGGAAAACAAAAATAAAATGTCGATCAATCGACCGGCGGGAGAGAGAAAAATCGGGAAAAGACTCTCTAGGGCAGCTGATCAACATATCGGTGGACGAACAATAGGTACGGGCGGCGCATCCCCGATGGTGATCATGGAGACCGACCGCCACGGAGGCAGCGCAATGCGGAAGTGGCGGCTAGGGTTTTTCCATCGGGGTTAGGCTGATACCAAGATAGAGAGTGAGATTGGTGGAATGCGGTGGATGTATTATTGAGCCACGAGGATAAATATATAGAAAGTACAAGATTTAAAGGGCAAGAAGTTTCTCCAGAGATAAGGTAGAAATGGTAGAGAAAAGAATACACTCAATTTTAACAAATGATGACGAGCAACAGTGGTCTGAATCCAAGGGACATGATACTTGCATTAACAGCTACTCTCAATCTAGAACAGATATTTACGGGGCCCATAACAACTAAAAAATATGTGCTTCATATGCCCCCACCGGACAGGGCAGGACGACAGGACGCTGTCATCTCGTGGTCTTGCTAGCTTCGCTCTACGGCAAACCGTTGGGAAGCATACACGGTCAAACACGTCAGTGGAGCCCACTCAGATTATGTAGTTTAGTGCTTTCTTCCTTTCCCCCTATATATATTCACTGTCCCATCTTCATTAGAGGAAGATTTCACCTTCTTACTTATCTATATTTTGCACTTTGGTAACACAAATTTTACTTATATTTATGTGTATCAATGTAAAGGAAAATGTACGATGTATGCCAACAACATGTAGGAATAAGAGACCTTGGGAAAGAAACAAGCACTAGATCATTGGGAAAATCTATCGCCTACTCGTGCTTGGGGATCATCTTGGAAGCTCTTTGCGACACCCAAATGTTGTTTAGACCGTCTTGTTCTTCAGAAGCTTCCATGTTTGACTGTCATTCGCGATGTAGGCCATATAGCGATGCGGATGCAGAATCCGGTGCTGCCACTGGCGTGTCAGTCTGAGCCTCTGAGGTCAATCCGGTATCCCACTAGGCGTAAGAGCAGACTACTACAGAGCAAATTGATTTGAATGTAAAAGATTACATGATCTCCAATTCAATCGTGCATCGGCACACCGATTGTGCCTGTTGATCGTACATCATGTTTCTGATTTGTGATAACACCAAAGCATTGAAAATGTGAAATCATGAGTCCTTTTATGGTACATCAAAACAATTTGGGTTGTTTACTTTGGTGATACAATGGTCTAGATGCGGAACCACTACGCCCAAATGCACGCAGTATGTTCAGCGTCAGGGGCTTTTTGGGTAGATGGCCGCTATGGATCATGCAACCAACTTTCCTCTTAATACAGATAGTCAGGGGCTTATCTATGGCCTAATTGTACGACGAAGAAGCACCAGCCGTTTGATAAACTTATATTTTCCCTAATAGTTTGCATTATTTAGTGTATTGTGTCCCCAGATGTGCATCAGTACAACACACAAGGAATCAATAAGCAAGGACTCGACATGACGGCAGACTCGGCACGCCGCAGCTGTGACATTTTCGCTGCGTGGATGCATTGATCTCGATCGGCGATCTACAGACGCTGTTGACGTGCAACATGTGGATGCAGACCGGACTGATGACGGTGGCGCAAGGCGAGGGTGTGTGTCGGTGCAACAATGGCAGTTTCACCCGGGATACTTGCGTGAGAGAGAAGTGACCGGGCAGCGGCAACTTCGAGGATGCCGCCAAATGGGCTGAGAGTATAACGATTCAGGCGATGCTCGATTGATTTTTCTTTTCCTGCTTGATTGATGAGAGGCACTAAACTTTAGCAATTAGTACCAAGCTTCCCTCGAGTCAAACTCTGAGCCGAATCATATTAAGCAGTGCGCCGACTTAATACTATACTTTACACTTTGTAGTATGATGTATCATAAAATAAGTCAAATATTATCATGCAAGAGGAAATATATAACTTTTTCCTAGTAATATTACCTCCTTTCTTACTAGGGAAAGTATTTAAAGTAACTGTGTGTATGGTTGTCTAATCTGAATATCATCTTTGCCATTTTAAGTTATAAAAAAAGTGGCCACCAAGATCGAGGAGGAACCATTTGCCAAACAATTATGTATAATTTACTAATTTGCGCATTTTTCATATGATGCCTCTGTAGATGTAGTCACCAAAAGATCACAAAATCTTTAATTTTATGAACCAAATATTATATAGTCCATTTAACGTGTTACTTCAAATGCTTCAGGACATCATTGATGAACTTTGCAAGGGAGTGCACGACCTTGGCAAACAAGATGCAGATAGTCTTGCTTTCAAAAGGATGCAATGAACATGATGAAGACATAAAGTTTATTAATTATGCAAATCAACTTCAAGACACTATAATATGGAACGGGAGTCAAATAGTTCGACCGACGATCTCCTCAGCACCCCGATCCCAACCCTCCTGCTCGCTCCCTGCCTCTGTACGAACGCTACAGCCAGGCCCTCCTGCTCGCTACAGCCAGGACCTCCAGATCGCTAACCAATGCTGCTCGGGGAGGGATGGCGACTCGCGATCGCCGCCTAACGCTGGCGATCCAGCCTACCCTGCCCTCACCGGTGTCGTCCTCCAAGCCAGGGGGTTCCAGTGGATCTCGGTTCTCGTGCCTCAGCTCGGATTATGGTTCTTCCGATGAAAGGGCGGGCCGTCCGTTGGGATCAGGATGGCGATGGATGTGCTAGACGATGATGAGATATCTACAGAGTGGCCCGCTGTGGTTCGCCGGAGAAGGAAGATGGAGTCTGAGATCGTGCAGGAATTTTGGAGATGTCGGGTTTCCAACTCCGGCGTCGCGGCTCTGGGAGAGAAGATCGTCCTCGCCGTCAGAGATTACCTCAGGCCACGCAGATATGGAGTTGAAGTTTGCAGGGTTTAGATCGATGCCATGGAAGATGGGACGAAGGATCAGTCAAGGGATACACCACCGATTGGATCAACGACGCTGCACCGCCACGTCGGATTACTCCATCCTCGGCGTCTAGCTTGAGGGTGTCACGCGCTCCTCAGATGGGCGCATGGAGAGCCCCCCCTGCCGCCGCGCCGAATCACGCCGCCGCCCGTGTTGGGCCAAATCTTGGCTGCGGCCAAGCACGTGCCCGCAGTGGTCCCCGGTGGCTCTCCAACGCCGGTTCTGTCACCCAAATCAGCGGGATTGACGAAGACGCGATCAACGCCTATTCAAAATGCTGCTGAGTCAACACGTGGGCCCATATTGCATGATTTTACATGGGCCAATCTCGGTCGGCGTATGAAGGCCTTGTGGTCGGGCACATCTGCATCAACTGTCCGTTCGTCATCTCCTTCCTGTGAGCCGCCAGTTTCCTCCAACTCGACAGCGACCTCATCGTCAACGTCCCCCCTGCCAGCGAAGTCTTCAACTCCTGCTGCCGGCGAAGTCCGCTCCTTCGTCACTGTTACGGCATCTCCGCCACGCCCAGTGGCGACCCCACCCAGATCGGCGGGATTAACGGAGACCCGATCGGCGCCGATTCAAAATCCTGTTGTGTCAAGGGGTGGGCCCATATTGCATGATTTTACATGCGCCTATCTACGTCGGCGTATGAAGGCCTTGTGATCGGGCTACCCAATGGTGTCTCGGCCGCGAGAGGAGACCAAGGATCGGACACATACATGCATGCAACTGGACGGATGCCAACCATGCAGTACGAGCTGATGGGTAATAGTACAAAGCACGTGCATGTCCAGCCATCTCACATGCATGCACTACGTGCAATTCCAGCCGACCGAGCAACTGGGCAACACCCAGCCGTCCCACATGCATGCGCTCGGGCCGATGTTCCAGCCAACAGAGCAGCTGGGCAGCACGCAGGTTGCACCCGCCCAGCCGACAAACGTCCAGGTGGCGGACACAGCAGGTGGTCTGGAAGGTCCGGACCTGGGAGGCTGCGTCCCCGACCCGACCGTTCCTGTTCAGGAGCTGGTGGAGTCGTGTAGAGCCGCTTCATCATCCACGACGATGACCCCTTCTACACCGACCGATACGACACCAACATACACGTCTTCGATGGTTACTGTTGGAGAGGCGATTTCTACACCATTATCATCCCCTCCGTCGGCAGCCACGCACACGCAACAACCATCGTCTGAGGTAATGCCGGTCCCCCACACGCTTCTGACGATGGCCTCGTCGCTAAAGCCGGCGGTTGAGACTGTCGGGGAGGGGGTTGCTACTTCACCATCATCCCCTCCTTCGGCAACAGAGCCGGCGCCACGACCACAATTGGGGTTGACTCCTACACGTCGAAGTTGTCGGCATACGGTTGCCGAAGATGGTTCTACGGACACAGATGAGGACTCCTTGGCCAAGGCTATGCGGCGTGAAACAGCACACAACCTCGACAATCAAGGTATTACGTCGTCATTCAAATCCTTTTTAGCATTTTCCAATACCACCGTTCTCTCTAGCTTCGCTCCACGATGAATGTTACAACCACGACAACGAAGCCAACCATCTTTACATAGTTAATGCTTTGTTCACTTCCTTCTATATATATCCACTTCCTTTCTTCATTTGTGCAAGCAACAATGCTTTGGTAACACATATCTATATTTGTATTTGTATATGTCAATGTGGACGGAAAATCCATGTTATATGCTAACAACACGTAGGAATAATAGACATAGGGAAAGAAACACGCACCGGAGCATCTTGATACACTACCCTCAACGCGATGCTCGGGGTCCCGTTGTACGCACTTTGTGCCATCCCTATGTTATGCAAATCAGTTGTTCCATGAGTCGCTCTTTTAT
This sequence comes from Triticum aestivum, assembly GCF_018294505.1. Taxonomy (NCBI): domain Eukaryota; kingdom Viridiplantae; phylum Streptophyta; class Magnoliopsida; order Poales; family Poaceae; genus Triticum; species Triticum aestivum. The sequence goes on along the minus strand of NC_057801.1, from coordinate 40,294,781 downwards.
TTTTAAGGTAACTAACAACATAGGAAAATAGCATTGCCAAATGTAACATTTCGCTTCGCTATTCGTTGGGATCCAGTATGAGGCTGCTGTTGCGAAATCTCATTAGGCTTGGGAGCGGTTTACTACAATGCCAAATTTGTTCTACAATAAAAATTCATGTGGTCCCCAAGTCCATAGTGTAGCAGCGTGTTGATAATTTGGTATGGATCGATTCCAATGTGGAGGGCCTGCTTTGACCATATATTGATCATATTGCCATTAATTCTATTTCTGCTACAACCGAAATGATGAATATGTAAAATCTTATGGAGCAAAAAGAATATTACCTCTTTTTTCTATTTCTTTAGTTGAGCTTAAAGTGATTGTAATTTGTAACGTAAGTAATCACCAAGAACAAGGAAAATCCATTGGATAAATCACCATAAACAATTTAGAAACAAATGCATGTTTCTTAACGCCTGTCCAAATGTTGTGACCACAAGATCACATAAATCTTCGATTTTATGAAAGAAAAAATATGGTGCATTTAATATGTTATCTCCAACTGCTTCAGCAGATAAATAGTGAACTTTTGAAGTGTGTGGACGACCTTTCGGATCAAGTTGCAGCTGGTCTTGCTTTTGAAATGATTGAACCACCTTGAGGAAGACATAAAAGCTTTCCTAATTATGCAAATCAACTTCAAGGCACTGTAATATGGAGCGAGAATCATATGCTTTGACTGCGAACCCCTTCAAATTTCTGCGTAAAACTTCCTTGGTTGATCACCCGCTAGCTCTGGCCACTCACACAATCCACAACCCTCCGATCAAGGTTGTATCAAGTTAAATACACTAGTTTAGGCTGCCTGCAGACAGTCTGCGCGAAATGATGCTATGCACATTCCATGTGCATGAGGCCAACCCAAACCTACATATGTCTGGATTTTATTTGTAGTAAGCACAGGCGGAGGCTGAGGAAATTAGCGATACTTTTCTGCCTATATTCTTAATCCTACAGATGTACTCCACCTATGGACTATATGTTGGATGTAGTTTTCCTACACATAGTACTACTGTAGTGCGAGCTTATCATCAACAACAACTACTACATGTCTAGATCCATAGAAAAGTGGCTTCTCCTTGGAGGCCGCAAGGGTCGGATTGCTGTGCTCCGGTTGATTACCACAATTAATTAGTATTAACTAAGCCTATCCGGCCGCCACGAGATGAGCATACAGAATAAATACTTTGACAGTGAGAGACAATGGGTAACAGTGGTCTGAACGGCACGGGCTTGGCACAGAAGAGCCCAGTGGTCTTCATCACGAACGAATGCAAGTAGTAGTACGAGGGTCCATGAAATGTGCTGAATGCGCTCATCATTGTGTGTGCCCATGCCATGCGGCAGGACGCACAAGGACGATCGTCTCGCTCGCTTCACTTCTCTCCACGCCGAAACAAACAGTTTGCCAAATGTGCATGCACAGTCACGATCAACGGGACAGTGCTCACCGACTGGTGGCCCAAATGCACTGTGGGTCCCCCAGACGGCCGGACTATTTCCGCCCACGTGATGGCCACCGCCGTGCGACCACCCGGCAATTCCATCCCCCACGCTACCGGGCACTCTGCTGCTCTTCGACGGCATTGCCAACCCCTTTGTCTGGCTACATCTGGGCCCCACCGCCGTCTCCAGCCATGCTCGAGGTTGCAACACCCAACAGTTCCATGCTCAGCTGACACCGGGCAAGTAGGCAGCTCGTCAGACACGTGGGCTCATCACGCGTCTCCCACTCCCGTGCGCTTTTCTGTCACCTCCTCCTTCTCTCCTCCGTCACGGGGGAGCAGTGGAGATGCACGCGATGGCACCGGTGTGCCAGTAACGATGTGACACATATGTGCGTAGTCTAAGTTATCCGCTACCAATAATAAATTCGGTGCAAATGTATAATCCGCATAGTGCTTCCGCTTTCTTCTATATATAGATCAACAACCCAATCTTCACCCGAGCAAGCAATGGACTTTGTGATCTCACTTTATCAATATTCACACGTTGGCAACACAAATCTTTGTTTGTATTTATGTATTTGAATGTAGATGGAAAATCATGATACATGCAAAAAGCACCTCGGAATGAAAGACAACAGGAAAGAAACAAGCATATTATTTTCAGGCAAGTCTACTCGGTGAGCTCTTTGTGCCATCGAAGAGTTGTTAAGAAAAACTTCATCATGTTTAGCCTCTATATTTAAAGATCTTCCATGATGTAGGCTAAATAGAGTTGCCAAATGCTAGATTTTGAAATGATCTAAGTTCGATGCAAAATCTAACTGGGAATTGGAGCACCTAATTGCCCCAATATCAAGTTATTTCTGACAATAAAAGTTTATATAGTATCCAAATCCATAGTGCATTGTCTCCCTGATTGCACATATTGAAACTTTGATATACTAGTCAACCGCGGAGCATGATCTAACCATGTATTGCGTGGCTCACATGTGTGCAACAACTACGCGGGTGGACGTGATCAAGCGGTCTCCTTTTTTTCTGTTGTCTTATTTTTATGCAAATAGTTTGCTCAGTTTAATTTAAAGTAATTTTGTGGATTGTCATCTAATATGGATATCATCTTGGTGATTTGTAACAAAAGTAAAGGCCAAGAGGAATATCAGCCATTTGACGAACCATCATCAACAATGTACTAATGTATTTCTGTTTTATCTACCCGCCTAGAAGTACTGAAAAAGGTGGACAATCTACTTTGTTGGTATTGAATGGTTAATCATCGAATCCGGGGAATCCCCTCCCTCCGCGTCGTCTCCCGCGAGGCGGCCGGCGGCCAACCCCATCCCTCGCCGCCGCTCCCTCCTCCCCTCTCCTCCTCCCTCGCCGCCGCCCAGGGGCGCGGCCGGGCGAAGCCCTGCTGCTGCCGGCAGCGGCGGGCCCCCTTTGTCTCCCCGCTCGGGCTTTGCTGGTGCGAGCAGGCGCCCCGGGCCGGGTCGTGGAGCTGCGTCCGGGCTCCATGGCGGCGCAGCGGGCTGGGGCGGCTCCCTGTCGTCCCTTCCTCCCCCCGCGGCGGGCGGCTAGGCGGGCGGCGCGCCTGTGTCCGAGGCGGCGGCTGCCCCTGCGCGGTCAGATCTGGCTCATGGCGGCACGGGCTGCGAGCGGCGCGAGCTGCTGGTGGCCTCCTCTACCGTTGCAGCGGCAGGTGGTGGTGGCACCGCGGCAGATGGTGGTGGTGGTGCGGGCTGGAGGTCGGAGTCGGCGGTGGCGGTGGCTTTTCCGGATCTGGCCTCTCGGCGATGCGGGCCGTGACGGCTAGGGCTGCGGGCGGCTGCCCTGACCGAGGCCCCCTCGGCTGGTCGGGGTGGCGGCGTAGTGGCGGTGGCTCCGGTGGTGCGTGCCCGGCGGCTGTAGCGCTTGGAGCTCGTCGGGCGACGCGGATGGGCAGCGGCCGGGCGTGGCTGCTGCTCCGGCCGTGGCCGGCGGCATGGGCAGGTCTCCGTGGCCTTCCGGTGTCGTGGCGGCTTCACGGTGGCTCGATGGATCTGTCCGCGCCAACGGCCGGCTTCTCCGGCGTCGGTTTGTCTGCGTTCGGGCCGTCTCGACCTTCACCCCATCTCCTTGTCGCCCGGACGCTACTCCCATCAAAGGGCTGGTCCTCTCCCAACTGCGGTCCAACGCTCGTCTCGCGCCCGATGTCGCAGGATAGAGCTCGTCTCGCGCACGATGCAGCAGGACCGAGCTCGTCTCGCGCACGATGCAGCAGGACTGACCTCGTCCCCCTCTCGTTGCTGAAGGACTGAGCTCATCTCGCGCTTGGGGCAGCAGGATGGGTCGGTGGATGCCAGTTCTGGCCGACCTATTGGGTCTCGACGCTGGAGGTCGCCCAGGGGCGCGAAAGGTGGGACCTTTCCGCTCGTCTCTTTCTTGGGGTGCGGCGGGTCACGGGTGAGGTGGTGTCGAGGTCTTGGATACTGGAGTGGCGGCCCTGGTGGTGGTGGTTGCGCGGTGCTCTTGGACAAAGTCCGTGCCTTGGTGCTGCCCGGTCATCATGGTCGTGTGGGCGGCGAGGTTGCCGGGGTGTGGCGTTCGGTGGCGTTGATTGTTGGCCGAGGTGAAAACCTGCTCTATCTTCGGACGGACCGGCGGCGGCGAAGATCGTTCCCTTCTTAAAGGCGTCGTCGCGGCTCTCATTGCCCGTCATGCGGCTCCGGGGGAAACTTTGATCCTTGGATCGGGCGGTGGCGGCGCTCCGGCGTCGTAACCTTCCTGAAGGCGCCGCCTTCGAGTGCATGGTTTGTCATACTAGTCGTCAAGCCGTGCACCTGCACGGGCTAGTTTATAACAATGTGTTAAACCCTTTAGAAGAAGATTTTGATGAATATAGAGACATGGTGATATGCTCCTGAATGTTTAATTAGCTACACTTTGTTTTGTAACACATGCATTGTCAGAAGTTGCCTAATTATAGTTCATTCTACAACAGATGCAAGAACCAATATCTTAAAATTCCGTAGGCATCCTCAGGAAGAAGCAATATTTCAACAATTGATATAGCCCGAAAGATACATATTAGAAAATGGTAGTTTCATTTACTTAATTAATAGTTCTCCTATTGTTTCTTTTCATGGTGGTCTAATTAAGCATTTTTTTATAAAGACTATTTTAATAATTGTACGAAGTAAGGATGTCAAAACATCGAGGAGCTTCATAATTTTTATAGCAGCCTTTGTCACACAAACACACCGCGCAGGGAAACCAAAAGAAAAGAATAGAATGAACATAAACCATACAAATTTGAAAAGCTTGATCTCTAATAGTCGCATTTATCATTTCTTTTATCCATTCAAGAACCATATGAGTTTACCCAATGTCTATGCTACATATTATTGGTCTGTATGACCGTGCAACCATTCATCATATAATTGAATGAGTATCACATGAGATACCAAATTGTCTTGCTCTCGCAATAAGAAGCTACCAAATAATTTATTTCGTATTCCTCTCGCTGAAGATGCATGTAGTGATTATTGTACATAGACAATCTAAGATGCAATTTGATATCAATCAGAATGGATTTTTAGTTATTAATTAAAAACACCAATTATCCAAACACATAACAGGACAATAGCCTTTCTAAGAAAACTGCCAGGTCATTTTACATATGGAAGGATAGTTCTTGCATTTGTTCCCTTTCCTAATAAGTCAAAGTTTCTGCATAAAATAGAAAGCACATTGATTAATGTATTTGAAAATAACTATAACAGTGGGTTAGAAATAGTATTAAATGTTATGACAAAGTAGAAGAATATAACATGGTAGTTTTATTTAATATACTATTATTAATGGACAATGAACTAAGTATAACCTGTATATGAACTATGTCACACGTACAACTCAACAAACATGAGCTATCAATTGCATCCATCTTTGTCTGTTGACTAACACATGGTTTCTTGAGACGTATCGTTATGTATTATCTCCTACTTACTCTGTCCAGAATTAGTTGCCGGTCAGACATATGTATGTAGACATATTTTAGTGCTAGATACATCTGATTAAGCGTCAACTATCCCTGGACGGTGGGAGTATAAATTATGAAAGATAGTACAGTGTTTGATACCATCAGTTTGTAATTGAATATTGGATTTGTCCTTCCACATGCCAGACCTAAACTGAAAAATCAGGGCAACATACATCTATTTTCGTGCAAATGGAATGGCACGGTAATAACTGAAGGTATGCAAAGATAATCCAACTTATAATGTTCTCTCTATGCTAATCATACCAGGTATACAAAATAGTGTACATTAAATCTGATCATATAGCAATACATGTTTCATACTATCACTGGAATTACTGAAACTGTTATGTCCGAAATCTATTCTTGGTGGCCATGAGCTTCATAGTATTTCAACCCTATCAGATCAAAGTAACACATGCGCAGGGTGTTATACAAAATACTTATAGATCTTACATGAATAGCCAAGTGAGTAGCTTACCTGATGGATCCCAGTAAAGCACACACGACAAAACATGATGCATGCAGGTGGCTGCATGCACTTGATGCCCGCTGACCTACACAATAGGGAGAGACGACTTGTCAACCATCCACTGTCGTAATCAATCGGAGGTGGGGGCCTGCCTGAATGTGGAGAAACAAAACCTATATAATGACCTACACAGTGGTAGTCCGATTGGTGTAAAACTAATAGATGATAGGCTGCTTCGCATCCAGTGTTCCTTAGTTAATATATAATGGAACCAATTTATTCTGCCACGCAACGATCTAAAAAACTGTAACCGGGTATATGATATATACCTAGGAGGGCACCAATCCATGGCAGAGTTATTTGCTTGACAAAACAGGGCCGTTTCTCCTACAGGAGGGCACCAATCCTTGTAGTCGTCACCCCAAACCAGAGTAAATTGGACGTCATATGGGTCAATCTGGGAACCTTAGCACCCTTGTACATCCTATTATCCTAACAGATTGAACATAGCTCCTGTAGCATGTGTATGTGCTAATTAAGATAAAGAGGGGAAGATCAATGTCCACCAGAAAACACGTAGTCACATGCAGTGCCACAACATCGCTCGCAGCAATACGTGCAGTAGCTCATGTTTCCTTCCTCTATAAGGCTGTGCCAGCCTGGTTGATTTTGGCAGAGGTGCCACATGCTCTCGCACGCTAAGTCGCAGATTGGCGGCCGCTGCATTACAATGACATCAGCCGGCTAGATTCCTTCCCAACGCAATCCTGCATGAAGCAAGGATGTAGTTCACCCTGTAATCTGCACAATACAACAGTAGAAGCCTGGCTTAGTTCATGTGAACACTCAAGTCTAGTCTCCGTGATGGAACACGTGCGGCTGGAACTGATAGAAATCGAGTGGATGGCCGTAGGTGACTTGGAGAGAGAAATAAGAGAGAGGTCGTGGAGAGATTGATTTTTCTATAGGGTGTAGAGAAAGAGGAGAGGGGAGGTCGTGGAGAGGTTGAATTTTTTACGACGCTTAGAGAAAGAGAAGAGAGGGGTCGTGGAGAGATTGATTTCCTTTTTTCCGAAAGAGAGTTTGGTTTTTTTACGGGGTGCAAAGAGATTGGTTTCTTTTTTTTGTGTTTGAAAAAAGATAAGATGTCTACATTGGATATACGGGTTGATCTCGACCGTAATAATTCGGCCCCACAAGATTAACGGCTCCTAATTACTGATTAACATGAGAATTTTTTGGAAGTCGCAAATTAGTATAGGTATAGATAGATAGATAGATAGATAGATAGAGGTATAGATAGATGTAGCTTCATATCTTCGGGGCGGTTGTGCTAGGAGTGGTGTTCCTGCGCTCAACGCCTATGTATCCTGTCTTGGGTATGTGCATGTGTTGTGATGGCGTGGCGTGTGGTTGTACTGGATGCTTGTGGTTTGGTGCTTTATATATAAAGCGGGCCGGGGCGAAAGCCTTTTTCAGTAATCTACTTCGAAAGATACGTGTGACCTACCCAAGCCAGATGCAGCTAGTCTTGCCACAACGCCAATGAACACATAAACTTAATTGATTGTACAACTCAACTTCAATACCCCTTCGTTCCATAATGTAATGCATATAGATTTTCTAAAAAGTCAAACATAACAAACTACAATACCAAACATATACAATACAAATATTTATGTCACGATGTATCTATTGAAATATGATTGCTATTCTAAATATAAATATGTTTCCCTCTAAACATGGTCAAAGTTGGACTTTGGAAAAAAAATATGCACTAAATTATGGAACGATGGAGTACATTGTAACAGGCAGTATGAATCACATGCTCGTATGGTGATCCGCTTCCAATATCCAAAACCATGATGTTTAAAGCGGGGACCAACAAATACGCTAACTTTCATCAACTAAAAGACCTCGTTTATTAGTCATTCTTATAATTTGGGTCAAACTTTGACCTTTAATTTAACTATCAAAAAATAAGTTTATACTTTAAAAATAGTATCATTGAAAACCTCTTTCAAATATTAATCCAAGAATATATGTTTTGTGACATATAACTTATAATTTGTTAGTCAAATCTACAGTCAAAGTTGGGCACAAAATACAAAGGGGCAATAAACCCGGAGAGGGGTAGTATTAGTTTAAGCCGTATTTGCACGCAGCATTATTGGTTTAAGCTGTATGTGCACGCAGACTCAGATAAACAATGGTGTATCTACTACACATGTATTTTAGTCACCCTAAACCTACATCTGTATTTTAGTCGTTTTTAATTGCACTACCCATGATACGTGCATGCCGTTTTCATGCCTACATCAATATAGTGGGGCCTCATCATCAACTGGATCTACATCAATGGCAGACCGCTTCTCTAAATGGTGACACTAATCAATTTTAATTCATTAAGTCTGTCCGACGACAAGAGACGTGATTCAGGACCATGGTTTAGCTGAACCTATGATCTATGCCACACGATTTAACATCCTACTACATGTGGATCTGTGACATGCATGCCAACTGCGTTTTTTAATCAACCATGCATGGATCATCATGAATAGACATACATACCAACTGCAATTTTTAATCAACATGAATGGATCTCATGAATAGTGTCTAGAAATCAATAGTGTCAAGCGTAGGTTCGGCTGAATTATGGTTCTGTACAACATTTTCGGTCCGACGACCAAAGAGATGAACATGCAAAGTACTTTGGTGGTGAGAAATCAACTCAGTTGACAGCGATCACGAGTAAGAGTGGTCTGAAACAGCTGCTAACAGGGCCCATGGCAACTTAAGAATATGTGCTTGGTATGCCCCCAGCGGCCAGGGCAGGACGACAGGACGATTTCATCTCGCTGTCTTGCTAGCTTCGCTCCATGGCGAGCAGTCGTGGAGCACGCGCAGACAAACACGTTAGTGAGGCCAACTCAGCTCATGTAGTCTAGTGCTTTCTTCCCT